>NW_020440123.1:785925-816884 GCF_000699045.2 Agrilus planipennis
TGAGGAGCTTGACGAATCAGTCTATAGAGATGGCATTAATAGACTGGAACACCGCTATGAGAAATGTATCAGCCTTGGAGGAGATTATGTTGAGAAATAAAAAAAAAAAATTTTTAAAAACCTTGTTTTTCTTGGTCAGGCCGGAAACTTATCAATCCACCCTCGTAATTAACACTACTCCTGCTGCTACTGTGGTGTGCCGGCCACGACGGGCCGATCTGCAGAAACCAAATGAAAGTCACTAATACAACAGCATCACTCACCCCATCTCAAGTACCTGGATATCGGCATTACACATGGTTCTGAAAAGAAGCGAAGAATGACGAACTTGTGGAGACTATCGTTCCTATTCCTGAGACGTAGCCGGTTCGAACTACCGGAGAGAACAAAACATTTTCTCCACAAGTGACTTGGTGACCTAACCTAACCTAACTATTCGAATTTTGGAAAAGATACTAAGGTAACCTAACCTAACTTAATCATAAGATCGGCATGTCTGCCGCTTATTTCATCAATTAGGCAAAATCATGTAATTTGAATATTGAAAAACAAACTAAGATAACCTATCCCTAATTTAACAAATGTTCACCTAAACAGGTAACAGGTTAGGATGTGGATGGGTTAGGTTATCATTAGATAATAAACTCACATTTTCGCGGACATTTTTAGCCCTTCCAGATTAATAAAATCGGCTCTTCTTAATGGTTCAACTCCGATTTGAGAAAAGGAAGCTAAAAAGTGACGCATGGTTTTGATAAATTGAGAGAACAGATATAAAATCCGCGGTTAATTTCTAATATGAATATCAAGGACGTGAAAAGTGTTCAGTTAGTTTGTGGACAATAGTCCTGTGCAAGTCTAGCGATGAAAAACAGTGTCTTTATTTCTTTAATGACGCTTCTGATTGAACGACATGGCCGACTGTTAACTGAACATATTCAAGAGATAAAAATGAGATAGATATTGTATCTTTATTTACTGTTTCATTCTGTGAAGAAACATATATATCTACGATGAGCTTGCACACTTTGTAATTCTATTATCTATATGATTACCAGCGGTTTCAATCACTCTTCATAATCCTGTCAACATCTTTTCAAAACGTTATGCCGACTCAACCATTTATTTCTGTTGACATGTACGAGAGGGCGTCCTTACTTTGTGCGATTTTTTTGTGCGCGTTGCTATTTTAAGTAAAGAGGGAATTTTTCTCGCGAAGCAAACAGCTTTTAAAAACAGTCCTTAATATCGCAGATAAAGCATCTGCCGGGACGGGATGTAATCTGCTGACACCTTTTATAAATGATCTCAGGAGGTAGCAATTTTAGCTCCATGCGGCGCACACCTCAATTACCGGGGTGTAATTGATTTGACAGCAGCGGAAATTTCTGTCCCAAACAACCTGCTGTAAACTAAGGGCATTTATTAGATTGTTCGAATATGGCCAACTCGCGAACGGCCTTATCGTCAATAATAATTAGCCGAAATAATAAAAGTAACTGTTTAACTATTGTAAAATCTTGACTTAATAGGTGAAAGTTCGAGAAAGAGTCCCTTTGAGTCATAAAATATTTAATAAATATCAATAATTAATTTACGAAGCTTCATTTATATGTTGTCCTAGGAATACTCAATTAATAGGTGCCATCACATGGCACACAGTAATATAGCTACATTCACCGCGTAGACTGCTTGGATATACACTTTAATTTCTTGAGTCAATCTTTCCTTTTATCTAAAACTGCATCCCTCACTATTTGCGAACAGTAATCTAATTTAAATCTACAGATGCCATAATGGAGGGGTTTTTAAACAGAAACCAGACCAAGACAAGTCCCTGAAAGAGGGCAGCAGCTCTTTCAGTACTCAGGGTGGCAGAGATCACGAGGATCGGTATGGCACTTTGATGCACAATACTGCGATGTGGAAGGCAAGGGGAAACCACCACATTATGATCCCAAGTATAACGTACGCAAAAATTAAATGATGGCGTCCTCTTGGGTAAAGCACTCAGGACGTAAACTAGTCCCCCATTCGGATGTTCGGGCGGGGACTACCTCGGGGGATGTCATCAATAAGTGCAATAGGGATAGGTGCAATGTTTCACGAGTCGGTGCCTGGAATGTTAGGTCAATGAGGCAAGTAGGAAAATTAGACAATTTAAAAGTAGAGATGGGCAGTGGGCACTGCGGAAAAGAAAAGGTTAGAAGCGTTCGAAATGTGGTGTTATAGGCGAATGATGAGGATATCGTGGGTAGAAAAGGTTTGAAATGAAGAGGTATTGGAAAGAATAGGAGAACAGAGGACTTTATGGAAGTCAATAAGAAATAGGCGAGATAGGTTGGTAAGGCACCTTCTCAGGCATGAAGGTCTAGTCAGAGACATATTAGAGGCAGAAACAGGAGTTAGAGGGGTAGAGGTAAACCTAGGTTAGATTACTGTTCACAAATAGTTAAGGATGTGCGATGTTCTATTTTTAAGGAAATGCGATGATTAGTTCAGGATAGGAAAGAGTGGAGGTGCGAGCCCAACCAGTCTTAGGACTGACGACCCTATGATGATAATGATATGTCTGTCTTAACTTCTATTTCTGCTCCTAATATACAGGGTATTTCTGCAAGGTTTGGAAAAGCAGAGTGATTAAATGGTAAAAAAATTGAAAGAAAACCAGAAAAAGTCGAAGCCGGTCCTGGGCGTGAATTGACAAAACAGGTATTAGTACAGCGAGTTGCGATAACAACTAAGCAAGTACATTAATGAAGACCGTAAAAAGTGTCGCTTGTCGAATGAACTGTTATGACCAGTAGCTTGAGGCTGTTACTTTATGAGTAATGCTGTGTAATATTACATTATCCTGAGAGCGGCTCTGGCCGTTCTATAAATCTGAACGAAATTGATCGATAACTATCAATTATTGTTTTTTACTCCGAAAACTTCTTGTTCCCTTTTTTTGTGGTAACATTACAATACGAATAAAACTCTTCAACAATACGGAAGGTTTTCTGTCACGTAAAATTAACAAGAACAGGTTATGGGCCCAGACATCGCTGATCCATAAGCCTAGTTTAGTTGTTACGTGATTTCTATGTTATACGAAAGAAACATTGTGTTTTTTCTATTAAACAATAAAGGTGGACATGGAAAAAGTCCAGGTTGCAAAACTCCGAGATAGCAGCAACTGGCCGCAGTGGCAGTTTGTGATTCGTACTCTGTTGGATTGGGAGTATGTGATGGGACCGAAACCAAGCCGACTTCAAATGAGGGGAAAGATATCAGTGAAGTTTTGGAGGGCTGGTTAAGGGTAGATAGAGCTGCAAGAAAATTATTTGTCACCACCGTGGAAGCCAAACCATTACAGTTTCTCATGAATTGCGAAACCGCGCGCCTTTGAGATGTGATATGCAATTTACGATTTGAAATCGGACGAAACGCTGTCGCTTTTACAGAAGCAGTTTTTTGACTTCAAGTAGGACGAATCTCTATCTTTTGTGGGCCATGTGGCAAAACGGGAACGAATGGCAAATCGTATGAAAAAATTAGGTGATACGATACCGTACTATATGTTGCTTACAAGATTCTTCCAAGAGAATTTCAACATTTACATAGTGCTTGGGACTCTACTGATGCTGCTCAGAAAGTATTGGAAAATTTAACAACACGTTAGCTGATTGAAGAGCAAAAACTGTGGAAAACAACTGAAGAAGTAGACAAAAATATAGCTTTGTTTTCTAAATTCAAAGTGAGTCAAAATTCGAAACAAGAACATGTGTAAAAGGCTGCAACGGGTTGGTATACGTGTGATAAAAAAGATCATATACGAAAAGACTGTCCAGAGTGTCCCGGGTGTGGTTCCAAACGGCTCGTGTACAAAAACTGTCCTAAAAGAAAAGGGAGAGATGAAAAATCGCAATCGATAATCAGGGTCTGAAACGGTGATGAAGTTAGTGCCGTTGATAAAGGTACTGTCCGAACAGAAAGTCGGTGTGAAGTGGTCTCCGGGAATAATGTACGATGTATTGTACACTCCCAACATGGTGTGCAACTCGTTTTCGGTGATAAAGACTGTCAAAAAGGGTATTAATTTTACTAATACGAGTTGTTTTACACGCTAAACCGGTGTGTGCTGTTGCAAATAAAGAAAAAAAATACAACGTGTAATTATACAACACGCTACTGAAGTGAAACTTCTTCAAACACACAAACATACCGGGATAGGGGCTAAGGAATTGGTTTAATGGTATTATTTGTAGGGGTGCAATGCTGACAGTAAATATACTATAGAATGTATTTATATACAACAATTACAGCTTTTCTGTCATTAGACAATACAAATTGGCGTGTACCGCCGCAACTGCTATGTTCCTGCATTTTAAGTCTGTAATATCTTCGAAAATATTCATTTAAATTATATTCTGTAAAGGGCCATATTGATCTATATTAAATGCACAATTTATTTAAAAGTACTTAATTGAATAAGGATTAATGTTGTATTGCTTAAAATCGCTTCGTAAATCAGCCATTATTTCTCGTGAAAAGTAAAGTATAAAAAGTGGTTATTGTGGGTTATCCTTAAGAGATAGACATATACCATCACGGACTTTTTTGTAGACCTTTTTAAGGTGTACAATACTCTAGTATATTATTTTGATCTATCTCGTAGGGTTCAGCCAGCGTTTGCAATCACATTACAAACCTCTAAAATTATCAGTGTTTCTCTGCTATATTAAAACCGCATTAAAATCCGTTGCGTAGTTTTAACGATCTAAGCATACATAGGGATAGACAGCGGGGGAAATGCGTTGCATGATTTCGTTACATAGCAACTCGCATGAAACGAACTTACCCTACCGTGCGTAAAGAAGTTTCACTTCAAAAAGAAAATTTGCTACAATTGTGGCATGAGCGCTTCGCGCACCAAACAAGCGCCACGTGAAAAAGATCTCAAAAGACTTGAGTATTAATGTCGAAGTAAAAAAGGAGTTCTGCAATGGGTGCATTTACGGTAAAATGCATAGAGAAAGTTTCGGAAAATGTGTTGGCCGGGCTGATAAACCACGTGATCTTATCCACTCAGACACGTGTGTGGTCCCATGGACACGAAATCTTTCACTAAGAAACGATATTACGTACTGTTTAAAGACGATTTTAGTGGTTTTCGTCATATTTATTTTTTAAGAGAAAAATTCGAAGTGAAAAATAAATTGGAACTGTTTTGTAACGAAGTAAAACATCAAGTAACTAAAATCAGATGGTGGCAAGGAATAAGACAACCAACATGTAAAAACACTCATGGAAAAATTGGGCATAAAACGTACGTTATTAAGTGTTGCAGCAACGTCTTCATATTCGTCAGTTCGATATAAAAACAGCATTTCTTTACGGCAATTTAGAAAATGACACCGAAATATATATGCATTAACCCCGGGGGTTTGAAGATGGGACTCCTCGTGTGTGCAAACTCATATAGAGTCTGTACGGGCTTAAACAGGCACCGCGCTATTGGAATAAGCGTTTCACGGGCTTTTATTTAAGTTTCGAACTGGTACAAAGTGCATTTGATTCACGTTTATACATATGTACAAAAGGACAACAAAAGCTTGTTATCGTATTATACGTGGACGACGGTTTAGTCTTTGCGAGCGATGGTTTTTGACCAAAAGAATTTAAAGCCTAAACCAATGAAACTATAAAATAGTTTTTAGGTTTCGCGTTAGTTTTTAAAAGGACGGGTGCTTATATTGACAAAATATTGAATAAATTCAACATGGAGGATTGTAAGCAAGTGTTAAAGTTGGATAGAACACACGTGGAAATTGAGACATTTTACGACAATTCCAGAGGGTCTTCAACAAGAGCTTCTGGTATTTTTAACGGAGCGTGGCCTAACCTGTTCAATTGAAGATTGACCTAGAAAGACATTCTAAAGGTTCAAAATTGGTAAGATGTAGATGGGCAGGTCATCCCTGTGATATAGAATCCTGCTTACTACACTACTGACGCTAGTTTCAGTTGAAGTGTTTTGGGTCGACAAGACAATTTGACAGTGATCAATACTAAAACATGCAACTCAAAATACACCTTTTATATTCTTACCTCTTACCTAACAGCCGTAAAATACTGTTTTCTTTCATATATCTACTTCCTCGAAGTCTTCTTCTTCGCACACATCTAATGGAAAACATTGGATAAAAATTAACACATGATAGCCGCCATTTTGGACCGAAACAAGTTCTTCTACGTCACAATAACAGTTGAGCATTATCACACTCGTATTTCTCTTTCACAACAACGATAATTATTAACGACAATCACAAAGAAATATGTCAAAGAGTACACAATGACCATCATTACAGCACGGTATCGAAAACTTGTAAGGATCGCGTGATCATCTCATCTTTGAGACACGACTCCATGAATTCTTCGATGGTGATGACGCCATCTTGATTGAGATCGAGCTTCCGGAAGACTCTGTCAATTTGTTCACGAGTTTTACGTTCTTCTTCGGCGTGGTGTTTACGGCCCATCAGATCGTGGATGGCCATGACGACTTCACTCAACTCGCCCCGACTGATGCAGCCGTCGCCATTTATGTCATATAATTTGAACGTCCACCGCAAACGTTCGTATATCGAACCGCGAAGAAGTGTTGACAATGTTACGAGTAAGTCCTGCAAAACAAAATAAAATATATATATTAAAATGCTTTTGTTGTGAATGAATATATAAAGAACTGCTGATAGTGAGTTTGAAGGTATTATTCTAAATTACCTAATGAAAAGCTATAACCACATAATTTATGCACTTTCATTAATTTCCACTAATTTTGTAAAATTTTAATTGCTAAATTACTTAAAAATAATAGATTATTACTTTTAAATTAATCACGTCGGAGGACATTACTGTTCGATTTTAAATGAAGGAAGAATCTTTCGCTTATGGATAATCTTTATACATTTTGATGCACCTTCTTTAATATGAAGGTACATATGAATATTTAAGGTAAATTGCATGATGTATCAAGTGACGCCCAACGCGTGTGGTTAAGAAAAAAAAAACAATCTGTTAGCGAAATAGAACTAATCCGCGGCTGTGATCCATAAATTGAACTAGCTTGTACAAAAACTACAATGCCGCGAAAAAGTGAGAAGATCGCCGACGTCGACGAGCTGGAGGATACCACATTTTTGGAGTGCATAATAAACACCATGGCGCCTAAGACAGAAACACAAATCCAATTTAGTACATCGAAATTGGAACTTCTCCTACAGCGAATGCTTCTTTCAACGGAGACGCTGCCGAAAGTCCCGTTAGTTTCTTGAACGATTGCGAATCATTCAATCAAGGAATTAATGATAAATGCAGCATCATGATGGCGTCCTTGCGATAAATTCCAGATACAATGGGATGACTTCAAAGTCAGACTTTTGGCAAAACACAACAGCCCAGAAGTTTTAGCAAACTTTACGGAACAACTATATGGTCAAAAACAGGGGAGTAAAGACGACACAGAAATATTCCTGCTGAACAAGATGCAACTTCTCTACAGACTCGAACCGAAGAAATCTGAGGAGTCTTGTATACAATTACTCATCGAGCTTTTGCGGCCCTCGGGCCGTATCTTCCTACGAGCACCCAAGCCTTATACCCTGGATGAGCTCCTGAGAAGAGCAACAGAGGTCGATCGTGATCTCGCCTAAACTCCTGTCCCTTCGTTTGCCCGTCTCCGCCCACGAGACGAACCGTACACCTAAAACAGGTGCCATTACTGCTCGGAAAGGCATTTCCACCGGGATTGTTCGATCCTCCAGGAAAAGCGATCTGCTCTAAATGTTTCGACGCAGTCGGGAAACTGGAAACAGGCCAAGAGAAATACGGCCTCACTGCGCTCAATAATGGCCAGGGATTCGCCAATTCAAAACCACCAGATCAACACATCACCTTGTGGGATGTCGAAAATACCACTCCGTCTACAAGAAATGTACGTTAAAGCGTTGTTGGATACGATAGCATCCCACAACTTCATTGGTACTCGTCTGGCAGACGATTTAAAGATCAACATCAACCGCCAGTCTTATTAATGGAACAACCATTCGTATTTTGGGCACCGCATCAATCACAATGTATGTCAACGGGACTACTCAAGAAACTGAAGTCTTCATTGCCCTTGGTTTAAAAGATGATTTTATTCTCGGTAACCCGTGGTTCTGGTTAACAAAAAGAATAGTGACGTAAGGTTCTGCGTTGATTTCCGTAGTTTGAAGAACCTCATCTACGATGAAGTTTCGCCTCGTCTCACTATACTGGAGACTCTAAAAACCTTAGGAAAATGCAACATCTTCTCAAGTATAAATCTAAAGTCAGGCTATTAGCAGATCCTGATGCATCCTGGTTTCCGTCATCCCACCACTTTTACCGCTCTCGACGGAGGAAAATTCCACTTCAGGATTATGCCATTTGGGCTGAAAGGAAACTTCTGCTACGTTTCAACGTACAATGGGCCAAGATGTAGTTGGCGGCATACTTGCGAAAATTTTGTCTCGTATATTTCAACGATATAATAGTGTTCTTGCGTACCTGGGAAGAACATATCCAACACCTACTTGGCGTAAAGAGATTACAGCAACACAATTAGGCAAGTGCACTCGAAAAATGCGTCTTCGGTTCCCGAACATTAACTTATCTGGAAATTCTTCACTGTCCAGTCACCTTGATTGAGTTCACGAAGCGCCCGTTGCAAACGCTCGGAAGTAAAGAAGTTGTTGGGATTATTCAACTGACTATTAGAACAGTCATCTCAGCCTCCTTTACAGATCTTCTCAGTCCCAAAAGAAAGTGGTGTTGGAGCCGCGAATGTCAGCAGTCCTTCGACATCATCCGGAAACTTATGCAGCAAGCCTTTCAGATTTCGAAAAGACATTTATCTTGCGAAACGGATGTCTATAAGCAGAGAGCCGCCGCCGTTTTATATCAGGAAGGGCCTATAGGAGAAAGGTAAGTCATCTCTTATTTCTTACCCGATTCAATCCCACGGAACGAGCATGTCATAGTAACGAACAGGATTGCCTCGCCGTTTGTTTGTGCTATAAAAAAATACCGCCCTTATTTAGAAGACAAGCGATCCATTTTAAGAACTGACAATCGTACTATTACATGGCTGCAAAACGTGAAGGATGCAAAATTGATCAGGTGGGCATTTCTCTTACAAGAGTTTACCTTTACCTAGGAACACAACCTCCGGACACAGATGACACCAGCTGTCTTCTCCCATCTCCAGTAACAACTGTGCTGTTCCTGGAGTATTACAAATTCAGAACGAAACACTCTACGACCAAATTAAGGGGGAACAACAGTGTAATTCAACTTCGGCAGCGTCACGAATTTCTGAGGGAAAACTCTGTAGGCCATATCGGAGGTGACACCGAATTTCTTCAGAGTCATCCAGGAAACAACTCGACGATTATCGTTCATTTTTAAATGGGCCAATATGAAATTTATTTTAGTAGTAACCAATATTTTCTCTCCTTTGGTGGAAACATACCCTGTTAGTTACGCAACACAGCACAGCTGGTATGTCCGTCTACTAGAGCAAAAAGTCTTCCATTGGTTTTATTTTTTTTTATCGTTTTCCTTAACGTTTTTAATTTTAATTTTGGTAATTTTTATCACAGAAATACCATTGCTTTCTAATCCTATGTTATCACACATGTCTAGTCTTTTCTCAACAACATTGGTTTTTTCCTTTTCTGTTGCGAAATCGACTTCATGTCTGTTTCCGCCCTTGCCTTACTGCCCATTCTCAACCCCACTTGTCCTCAACCCTTGCTTGTTACTGGAGTTGGTATCAATGGCCACGCTTTCCTCAGTACCGACAACCGAGCGGCATGGCCTAGAGGTTTAGACATATTGCTTAGAATTCGGGAGGACGCCGGTTCGATTCCGGGTCCGTCTGCCTTGGTCCAAGTTTTGCTGTGGTTTCCTTGGATCATTTAGGCAAATGCTGGGGCAGTAATATTCCACAGATAATCTTTCACTCTTTTCTGTCTTCATTTCGTCCGTCACAACTTTCTCACTCGAACCACCACCCACCCATTCCCACGATTCCTGAAAGCAGGCTGAAGAGAGCCTTCCGCCCTACCTTCCGGCGTAGTCCGAAGGGACTTCCGGCCCACCAGCATTATTGGCTGGTGGGAATGAAACACCCAAAAGTTTTTTTTTCAGTACCGACAAACTCCAACATTTTACACACTCAGGCAAGAAGGAGGGAGTAAGTCAACAGCCAACCTGTCACCTCTATAGTAAGCCCAGTATCCCCCTGTGCAAACGGGAAGGCATTTGTGTATGTGCATTTTTGACTCATACTTTGATCGTTAGTTTTAAGTTATTATTACATAATTTTACTCTTGCTCATTTTTTTTTATGTTATTAGGTTTTTTGTATATATCAACGTAAATTAAATAAATAAATGTGTTAAGTGCTGTATCAAAGTGTTCCCAATTCAGGCACTGAGCCCTAGTGTTTGTTGTTAGCGTAAATTGAAAAGGTATGAGGTTATGCAATACATAAATGGTTTTCTACATTTGCAAAGTCCTTACATAACTTACTTCATTTACATACATAATTTAGAATAGCAAGTAGATCCATCTCAAAACTAATAAATAATTGCCAAGATTTTGGGCTTTCTCTTTCCCGGACCTCAATATTTGTATTGTCGCTAGGTATATGAGTTTTCTTTCCATTATTGTTTTTTTTTTATGTCCTTGTTTATAATAATTTCTTAATACTATTATTAGTTTTGCACATACTCAACGTTTTGTTAGTGTGTTTTCTTCATAATGTTCTTTATAAAGTGCCTTCATAAATGATCGAGAACCATGTGAATTCATTTTTATACCGATAGTGTATTTGTTAATTTGAGATTGGCGCTCTAAATCTGGTTACTAGTAAGTTACTAAAAATATTGTCCTTTGTCAATTATTAGTAGTCAGTGTCGTCCTTGTGAGTTTGGGCTGTTTTAATAAAGATAATAAAATACTGATTCTTGCCTATTTGCCTCTCGTGTTCATTGTAATTTATTCCCATTTCATATGATACTACTAAACATTTTAATTATTTTGACTTTTCATAAAATACCTACTATTGCAACTTAATAATTTTCTAACTATTTAAATGTCGCCACTGGAATTTGTCAGAAATCATTTAGGGATATTTAAATTATACTTCGTTTACATTCTGTAGGGATGTGATTTACAGTTTGACCGGCGCAAAGTAGAAAAGAAGAGCACTAGGCCAGAAAAGAAAGGAGACAACTCTCGGCCAAACTCTTAACCGGTGAGGAGCGTATAGTCCGTACACTACTGTATGGAAAAATAGACCATTTTATCCACTAAAATTGGATTGTTCAAATGTACTGTTATTGGTACCAATTACTACTGAAAATTACAACGAAATGTTTACTTATATTTGAAGACATATTAAAGGCTTTAACACTTGTTTTCGACCCGCACTGCTATTTATGATTGCACAAAACATTTGGCAAGTACTGTATGAAAAAGTATGTAAAATGAACAACAGTCGAGAGTATAATGAGCTTTTTTCTCCCTACCTGCGATTTTGCATCCAAGACATTGGAAGGGGCACATCGCTAGAGAAAGTAAATGAAGTATAATTTTGTGCGTCTGGTATTTTTGGTTGTATACACGCGAAGGTCACGTGGCTCTCGATCATTTATGAAGGCATTGTACTTCAGCATCATCTTCAATTATTTATTGTAAAAACAAGTGCTTAGGTACATATAGAAATCTACGAATAAATTGTTATTTAAGTCGCAAGTTTATATTTTCCTTGTTTCATATTATTTTCTTTTCAGCTGTGCTATTTAATTTCTGTTTAAGTTTATTCGAGTGCAACTTCCGACTTTCGAGTAAAATGTAGAAATGATAAAGCTACATAGTAAAGTCAAAACTTTACGAGATAAAAACAGTTTTACACTGACTTGAACTCGTCTTAAGTGCTCCATCCTTTTCAGCAACCATATTTCGCGAGTAATCTGGCTATAAAAAGTAACAACCGAATGGAACTATACAACAACTTCATTTGATTGTTACTTTGTATGAAAGAATTTCATCTTGAACAGTAATGCAACGTGAAGAGAACAGACACGGGTAGTGCAACTGGAATTTGTTATAGAAATGAGATACCCGCAAGAATATACTCGTTTAGTTTTGATGATCCTGGAGTAAAATTAAATCAAATAGCAGAATTAATTATTTATTAATCCTTATTTTTATGTAGTCCATAATACGATCTAATTTGAATGCAATATACAACTGAATTTTTCCAATTTAAACAATAAATGGCAGTCATAAACTTTATAAATTAAAGTGATAACGTAATTAGAAAAAGGTTGTTAAAGGTGTATGTTTGGTACGCGGCGCTGTACGGGTGCGAAACATGGACAGCAGGCGCGGCGGAAAAGAAAAGGTTAGAAGCGTTCAAATGTGGTGTTACAGGCGAATGATAATGATACCGTGGATAGAGAAGGTTGGAAATGAACAGGCATGGGAAAGAGTAAGAGAATAGAGGACTCTATGGAAGTCAATAAGAAATAGGCGAATTAGGTTAATAGGACAGCTTCTCAGGCATGAAGGTCTAATCAGAGACATATTAGAGGCAGAAACGGAAGTTAGGAGGGGTAGAGGTAGATCTAGATTAGATTACTGTTCGCAAATAGTTAAGGATATGGGTTGTTCTAGCTTTAGGGAAATAAGAAGATTAGCGCACTATAGGAAGGAGTGGAGGTGTATGTCCAACCAGTCTTAGGACTGACGACCTTATGATGATGAAAGTGATAACGATAACTAATATTATTTATTTTAATAGAAACACGAGGGCTAACGCCTCGGTAGTAGTTTGATGTGGTCCCAATTTCTAGTATAAGCACTTCTGGGTTATACCTATTAACTTTCTAGTCTATAGAAAAGTTATTGTCGTGAATCCGATCATAAAAATCATAATTTTCGACAAATTTCAAAATTTGAAAGTGGAAACAGCTCTATAACATAATTTCAAGAAAAACTATTTAAAAATTGTTATTAACAGGGAAGGATAGACAAGATGCCCAGAACCCGGATGCACATGTTTAAAATTGACCCTACAATCTTCTGATTTTTTTGCATACGGAGAAATTCGTTGACAATTAAAAAAAAAAATAAATATACTGACCACACAGTACGAGTGCGAGCTATTTTAGTCGGAAAGTATCGATCGACGGAATTTAGCCATTTCTTTGAGCAACCTTACATACGCACAAAGACGCTCTAAAATTTTCAATATTAAATCATTTTCTTAGATGATTCAATATTTATACCTGTACGCGGGCAATGAGTTAGGAGATATATTAGATAAGGACAATCGTGTGGAGATAGATGAACTAGGTTATCCCATAATGAGGATAGTGTGGATAAAAAAGGTTAGAAATGAATAGGTATTAAAAAGGAATAGGAGAACAGAGGACTCTATGGAAGTCAATAAGAAAAAGGCGAGATAGGTTGGTAGGACTAGTCAGAGACATATTAGAGGCAGAAAGAGAGGAGTTAAGAGGAGTAGAGGTAGAATTAGATTAGATTACTGTTCGCAAACAGTTAAGGATGTGGGATGTTCTAGTTTTAGGGAGATGCGAAGATTATAGCTCAAGATAGAAAGGAGTGGAGATGCGAGTCCAACCAGTCTTAGGACTGACGACCTTATGATGATGAAACTATTTTCACATTACGAAAAAAGACTTGAAATGAAGGGACGTGAACCTTCTAACCAAAATAAATCAAACGCAAACAAAAAAACGGGGGTAACCATATCAATTGGTACGTCAAGGAATCTGTGTAGATATTACTTATGTGAATGGATTTGCGGATTATTTAGAAGACTCTCTGTGGATAAATACTTGTGTTGTGACAAGGTGAAAAGGCGAAGAAGCTTATTCTTCTATCCTGTGCGTGAACAACTTGAATCAATCAAGCTGTAATTGAAAAACAGCAGTTCCAATTTTAATGACAAAGTAGTTGATCATCTGACGGCACAGAAGGAAAACCGGATCGATCTAAAGTTCTTATCAAGCAGGCTCAATAAGTAAGGAGGAAAATTGATCCCGAAATTGGGCTGTTGTAAATTCGGTCAGTCATTATGGCAAGTAGAAGAATTCATTACGTTAAGATGTAAATTCGGCCGCTCCGTTCAATCTACCGAAAATTGAGTATGCAAATTCGGTCGGAAAAAATTGCTTTTAGGTATACGTTTGTTGGAGAGAACACTTACCTTCTACGTATTAATTATTGAAATAAAAGGAATATTAAAGGGCAATAAAATAACGCTTTATAAAAAAAAGCAGCAGTTTCTTTTAGTAATGTAATTATCATACGTTCATATATAGGGTGTCCCAGTTATAATAATTAATATTTATATCACAGACTCCTACGAGCATTTGGAACATAAAATGTTATAACACTTTTGACTTTTGAAATAAAATAAAAACTTACAAAATTATAACGGCTTTGATGCCGGTCCTGCACAATCGCAAATTAATTATGACTGCCAGCTGGTCGTAGAAAAATTCACCTTCAGTAGGTCGGAATCAACTGCTTTTTGGGGTGATGTTATTTTTTATGTTTGGTATTAAGTTACGGATCAGCCGAAGAAAATGCACTCGCGTTAAGGTCCATTAGATGACTGAACAAGTTAGAAAAACTACGTATCTATCACAATTGAAAATCCCATAATCGTAAACTGAAGTGGACCTTATGTGGCCCATGACGTCGAGTATTATGTTATTTTAAATAGAAAAGAAATTATAACGATTACGGAATAGTTAGAATCGGTGCACAAACAACCCTGGCCATCCAGCGTTTGGTAAAGGTTTTGTAACTTAACGTACTAGTGTACGAAAATAAATGTATGTTTGGTTGTAAAAGTTGAGACAAGATGCAGACCTACTTTGACCAAACACATGTGCTAAACTGCTCATTCTGACGTAAGTTTTGCCTGACAGGGCTCATTAACCCCACGTGGAGTAATACAAGGGCGTGTCCAGAAGGACCAATTTTTTGTTTTTATTAAATGTAAAAAGCTAAATATTGATATAACCTTGTATAATTACACTGCTGGAAGTGACTGGAACAAATACACATAATGTTGTAGTTTCTAACAAGTTGTTCAGTTCGCTTTGGATTGTTGTGGAATTTACTTGTTTGTTAGTGTTAGTTTATTTTTTTAGTATAAAAGACTATTACAATAAGGACAATTAGTAGTGTGATAGTGCATTCTAGTAGGGTTCTTATTCAACCGTCAGTTGGTGGTGAGGTACATTACCAATGCCTATCGTATAATTCGAAATATTCCCGGTATCTTGGCCAAAAATCGCAGCAACTGGGTACGCCGCTGTAAGTGTTGCATTGAAGCGAATGGCGGACAATTTCAACATTTTTTTTTACCTTTTTTTTACAAGGTGGAAGTGCATTCGGCTTCTTCCCAATAAGTACTTGTTACATCCACACTACATCAGCTGAGCGACGTTATTCGCCTAGATCCAGGCCCGTAATGAAACAAATTGTACGTTCAAATTTACAAAGACGATTTGCGAGCTCAATTGTCACTGGACTGAAAAATTGTATAACACTTTTTTGTTGTATTTTGTGTCAGGAAGCCATTGTTTTTTTTAAATTATTATAAATGGGACACCCTGTATATATTAATATGTACTCATCTTTACCAAAATGTATTGCTTTTGCTTAACAGCTTATGCAATAGTGATGTTAGTTTCAGATAATCTAAAATATTAATTTTTCCGTTGCCAGTAGTGAATTGACTAATTAAGAGAGGGATTGTTATCTATATTCTTATCATCCGTATTTTCCACTTAAAATGTTGTTTTTATTTTCTGTCTACCTGAACACAAACAGGCTAAATTTACAATTAATGTTTGGGGGTTACGAATCCTTTCTGTCCGAATTTATTGGAGCAATTAACAGAAACCAATTAATTCGACCGAATTGTCAAGCGTCAATCGCACATCGGATATGGAAGGATCTCTGAAGAAGTTCGCCACTCGTGCTAGCGAAACGTTACGAAGCAACTCCAACACACGACGGAACTTAAACCCGAATGAGAACAGCACCAGTTCAGTCAATGTTCTGTCTGAATTGTCTACAGCGTGCTAATGAGAACTAATAACGAATTCCAAACCGAGATCAACGTTTGGCGATTTTGACAGATCATTGGTAGAGGTAATTCAAAATAGCATGAACATTGGTCATGAAAACGATGAGCTACACTCGCTATATAGAGGAATTAAATAAAATTTATTTTTTTAGATATTATTATCGTTTTCGACACTAAATTACTGCTTTCATGAGTATTGCTCAACTTGCTCGGAAGGGTGTGGGAGGCAGCAGGTCTAGCAGAACTCTAAGGCCAATAGCGTTAGGTCTATTGCTTCTGATCTTTCGTTATTTCTAAACTTTGAATAGAGTTAGTTCAGAATTTTGAGTATATTTTTGAATAGGTAATTCCACTATTCTTATTCTTTCGTAAATATATACATATGATTATAATTTTTCGGTGAGCGTCTTCGATAGTTTAGAGCTAAAATCTATTTCTTACTATTTCGTATATTCAGAAATTCCAAAATACTAGATTACTCTCCACAAGTAGTTATGCAAGTGGAATGTTTCAGTTTTACGATATGCGAAGATTAGATCAGTATAGGAAAGATTGGTGGTGCGTGTCCAACCAGTCTTAGGACTGATGACCTTATAATTATGATGATGATTTGATATTATGGTCACCTTGTCGTTTGATTACAAAACATACTAAAGTTGCTTAGTCATATCTAATATTACCTACCGTATGTTATGTGTTGGTTTCAACACTAATATTACCTTATCTAGTTTATTGATATTGAATCCACAGCATTTCTACCTATCCAAACTATTACCTATACATATTAACATGAAGATAAACAGTCAAGAGAATTACTTTAGGTAGCGTTTGAGAGCATACAACTTAGAATTGCCTACCAGACTAGCGTCGAGAGGATTCCAATTGCCAACACAGTTCTAATTAATTTTCGTCGTTTGAAATACTATTCTATTCATCTCTTATCTGTGGTAACTCGTCTTGAGTCTTTAAGAGGAGGGAGCAGTTCAATATTTTCTTTATTTTCCAAATATGTATTGGTTTTGGAGGATAAGATACGCAATAATGATTAGTTTGCATATGAATATTACCATAAAGTTCTTGGTCAACAGTAGGTTGGTACAGCCCATTTCAATTTGTTAGAATTGTGACCTTGTGTTTCGAATAAGAAAGATGACGGACAAAAGACAGAAAAGAGTGAAAGGTTAGGTTATCCAGTAAATATTAGTCCCAGCATTTGCCTGATCCAAGGAAACCCCAGAAAAACTTGGATTAGGGCAGATGGACTCGATGCTATGCCGTTTGTTGCCAACTGACCTAGTTACTCTCGTTAAAAAAGCGTTCAATAAATAACTACAGACGGCGTAGTGAACGCCATCTGTAAACGATACAATTTGAAAGGTTGATATTCTTAATCTAAAAGGAACTTGTCAAACTTTAAAATCTTAGTAACCAATATGTTCAGTTGACATTTACTGCACCGTTCCGTTACACCGTTACTTCATTAATGTGCTATCGAATTAGAAAACAGAGATTGACTTTTGTAGGTGCAATGCAATGCCCACTTACAACGTTTCGTCTCATGTGATTTGCAAAACTAAAATCCCGAGCTTTAACAGGCTTTAAAGTAGGAACTAAAACTGCTAATACAATTATACTAATTTACAGGGTTTGTCCGGAAAGTAATAGGACTGATTTCCTTTCGCCGCGACTGTACATCGGAGCATGCGCGCACAGACTGGATTCGGTAGAAGGCATTCCTAGCTAACAAACGAGCGGCTGGTGAGTTGTCTCCGAGCACCTGGAGAGTCAGAACAGGCTTTTTCGCGCGACGTGTTTCTGTGAATGGTGCAAGCCGAAAATGCAGCGTTCGTTAGAGCAGAAGTACGCGATTAAATTCTGTGTGGAACTCGGTAAATCTGCGACAGATTCGTTTGATATGATCAAGCAGGCTTACCCAGATGTTGCTTTAGCAAGAAGTGGTGTGTTTCGGTGGCGCCAGGCCTTTTCAGAGGGCCGGGAAGAGGTCGCCGATGAAGACCGTGCTGGAAGACCTTCGATTTCGACAAACACCGACAATGTGACTCGTGTGCGCGAAGTTTTGAACTCAGACCGTCGACTAAGTATTCGTTTAATTGCCCAGATATTAAATTTACCAAAACCTGTGGTTCATGACATTGTGACGGAGCATTTGATCATACAAGATGGTCCCAAAAGTGCTCACTGACGACCAGAAATTGCGGCGAGTGGAAGTGTGCCAAGAAAATTTAAACATTCGTGAAAGTGACCCCCAATTTTTGAATAACGTAATCACAGGTGACGAGTCATGGATGTTTGAGTATGATCCCGAGACAAAGAGGCAATCTTCCGAGTGGCACACGACGGCGTCTCCTCGCCCAAAAAAGGAAAGAATGAGCAAATCCAAAGTGAAAACGATGCTCATTGTCTTTTTTGACATGAAAGGCATCGTCCACCATGAATTTGCTCATCCTGGACAAACCGTCAACGCCAAGTTTTACGTGGAAGTGCTCAAGAGATTCAAACGAAGGGTCAATCGGGTCCGACAAGACATCGCAGCCAGGGCCGGCATCCTAAAGCTTCCGCAGCCGTCCTACAGCCCAGATGTGCCCCCCCCCCGAACTTTTTTGTTTGCTCGCCTGAAAAGGCCGATGAAAGTCAAGCATTTTGAGACGACAGAGGGCATCCAAGCAGCATGTACCGCGGCTGTTAAGGCTATTCCGGAGAATGCCTTCCGTGACGCCTTCAATGCTTGGAAATCGCTCTGGCAGTGCTGCATCGACGCAGGAGCCTATTTTTTTAAAAGTTTTTAAAGAATTGTAACGATTGGCTGAATAAATTTTTTTAAATCGACTCAATCCTATTACTTTCTGGACAAACCCTGTATTCCTTGAATTTATTAAAACGCCGTTAATCTATTCGTTTGAGGTTATAATATGCAATTCGCATCAGAAAATGTCAAATATTTTAAATAAATAGGCAACGACATTGGTACTAGAAAAGAGAATGCAGTGCGGTCAGAATTAGGTGGACCAGCGGAAGTAATTCCATTAACGGTTGAACGGCTGACCTTTCTTAATGTTCCATTTAGGAAATCTATTTTGATGTGGATGCGTCTATCTGGCCCTTATATCGCACCAAAGAAGAGGGCTTTGTTTCAACGTCAAATAGCCTCATAAATTTCGAGGGATAAAAACGAATGACTCCTTTACGTAAAAGAAGAAAAATAAAACCACCTGGCTACACGGCAATATAACATACCCAAAAAAAAAACAACTATAATAACAACTTGACTATTATTCGAGACACTGATGAATATACGAGGGTGGATTGATAAGTTTCCGGCCTGACCAAGAAAAACAAGGTTTTTAAAAATTTTTTTTTTTTATTTCTCAACATAATCTCCTCCAAGGCTGATACATTTCTCATAGCGGTGTTCCAGTCTATTAATGCCATCTCTATAGACTGATTCGTCAAGCTCCTCAAAATAACCATTTACAGCTTCGATTACTTCTTCATTGTCCGCAAATCTCTTACCGCCANGAAAGTGACCCCCAATTTTTGAATAACGTAATCACAGGTGACGAGTCATGGATGTTTGAGTATGATCCCGAGACAAAGAGGCAATCTTCCGAGTGGCACACGACGGCGTCTCCTCGCCCAAAAAAGGAAAGAATGAGCAAATCCAAAGTGAAAACGATGCTCATTGTCTTTTTTGACATGAAAGGCATCGTCCACCATGAATTTGCTCATCCTGGACAAACCGTCAACGCCAAGTTTTACGTGGAAGTGCTCAAGAGATTCAAACGAAGGGTCAATCGGGTCCGACAAGACATCGCAGCCAGGGCCGGCATCCTAAAGCTTCCGCAGCCGTCCTACAGCCCAGATGTGCCCCCCCCCCGAACTTTTTTGTTTGCTCGCCTGAAAAGGCCGATGAAAGTCAAGCATTTTGAGACGACAGAGGGCATCCAAGCAGCATGTACCGCGGCTGTTAAGGCTATTCCGGAGAATGCCTTCCGTGACGCCTTCAATGCTTGGAAATCGCTCTGGCAGTGCTGCATCGACGCAGGAGCCTATTTTTTTAAAAGTTTTTAAAGAATTGTAACGATTGGCTGAATAAATTTTTTTAAATCGACTCAATCCTATTACTTTCTGGACAAACCCTGTATTCCTTGAATTTATTAAAACGCCGTTAATCTATTCGTTTGAGGTTATAATATGCAATTCGCATCAGAAAATGTCAAATATTTTAAATAAATAGGCAACGACATTGGTACTAGAAAAGAGAATGCAGTGCGGTCAGAATTAGGTGGACCAGCGGAAGTAATTCCATTAACGGTTGAACGGCTGACCTTTCTTAATGTTCCATTTAGGAAATCTATTTTGATGTGGATGCGTCTATCTGGCCCTTATATCGCACCAAAGAAGAGGGCTTTGTTTCAACGTCAAATAGCCTCATAAATTTCGAGGGATAAAAACGAATGACTCCTTTACGTAAAAGAAGAAAAATAAAACCACCTGGCTACACGGCAATATAACATACCCAAAAAAAAAACAACTATAATAACAACTTGACTATTATTCGAGACACTGATGAATATATTAAGGGATCTCTGAAAGTAAACGGAATGATTTGAGGTTTTTATTTTTTGAATTTAATTTTTTCGAAGCTGTCTCGTTAATTTATTACGTATTCGTTAATTAGCTCACTGGTTTATGTTTATGTTTATGTTTATGTTGAACCTATAAATCTTTTTATTTGCTAGTTGTTTGATTGAAGAGTATTGTATTATCAAATCAACTGACTTATTTTTATATGAAACATTTTGACATTTTTAATAGTGGTTAATATGAAATATTAATGTGAAAATACATTTTCAATTTTTTAACCACTATAAACTACCTTAGGTTAATGGGGGAAAATTTGTTGCTGTTGTCACACCCTTGCCGCATTTTTTGACATATTTAATGCCAAAAGTCCCGAGTTCGATTCCCGGCGAGGGTGTGACCAAAGCAACAAATTTTCCTTCATTAGCCTGAGGTAGTATATATCACCATCATCATAAGGTCATTAGTCCTAAGACTGGTTGGACACGAACCTCCACTCTTTCCTATCCTGAGCTAAACTTCGCATTTCCCTAAAACTGGAACAGCCCACATCCTTAACTATTTGCGAAGAGTAATCTAATCTAGGTCTACCTCTACCCCTCCTAACTCCTGTTTCTGCCTCTAATATGTCTCTGACTAGACCTTCATGCCTGAGAAGGTGTCCTACCAACCTATCTCGCCTATTTTTTATTGACTTCCATAGGGTCCTCTGTTCTCCTATTCTTTCCAATATCTCTTCATTTCTAACCTTTTCTACCCACGATATCCTCATCATCCGCCTATAACACTACATTTCGAACGCTTCTAACCTTTTCTTTTCCGCCGCTCCCACTGTCCATGTTTCACACCCATACAACGCCGTGCTCCAAACATACACCTTTAAGAACCTTTTTCGAATTTCTAAATTAACCGTACGCGACCTAAGAAGTTATTAAAGGCGACACGACCCTGCGCTATCCTCTGTTTTATATCCCTACTACTCCTTCCGTCCTGACTTATCTGACTTCCTACATACCTAAAATCGGCCACTTCTTCTAATTTTTCTACCTTTATATTCGCTCTTTCCCTACTTTTTCTTCCCTTGCATATCAGTATTTTAGTTTTACTTTTATTTATTTTCATACAGTACGATCTGTCAGTACCGCTTCCGTTTTATTTAAAGCTATCTCTAGGTCCTCTAAGCATACTAATCTTTTGCCCTTGCACGTCTATCCCTACAGTTGTACTGTCTTTAATGATGTTGATGGCGTCTTCGATGTATAGATTAAAAAGTAGCGGTGACAGTGTGCATCCCTGCCTGACTCCCTTCCTAATATTTACTTCTCTACGTTGNTTTCCCTACTTTTTCTTCCCTTGCATATCAGTATTTTAGTTTTACTTTTATTTATTTTCATACAGTACTGATCTGTCAGTACGGCTTCCATTTTATTTAAAGCTATCTCTAGGTCCTCCTTGCTAGATGCTAATACTGCTATGTCATCTGCAAATCTAAGCATACTAATCTTTTGCCCTTGCACGTCTATCCCTACAGTTGTACTGTCTTTAATGATGTTGATGGCGTCTTCGATGTATAGATTAAAAAGTAGTGTTGACAGTGTGCATCCCTGTCTGACTCCCTTCCTAATATTTACTTCTCTCTATTGCAGCCCCATCTCTATAACTGCCTGTTGCTCTTTTTACAAACTTAGTATCACTCTTCTAGCTTTGCAATTCATCCCTACATTTTTAAGTATATTTAACATCTTGTCCCATTTAAGAGGTAGTTTATAGTGGATAAAAAATTGAAAATGAATTTTTACATTAATATTTCATAAAAACCACTATTAAAAATGTCAAACTATTTCATATATGTAGTATTACATAATTACATTAGTTCGACAGATCTGTGACCTCTTAAGTACGGTTTGTCGTGTAGCCGTTGTCACCTCTCGCAGCTTAGTGGTTAGAGCATTGGTGCGTAAAAGGGTGTGACAACATCATATAAAATTAGTGACATACACACCTATTTCAACATTTTACAAAATTCTACCTCTTTAGGAAACTGAAAGGGATTTGCAAAGATTGCATGTTTTTTTTGGTCCGATTTAGTTGAAACTGGTTAAAAAATTCAATCTCTGTTGGGGGAGAGGAATGATGAAGTGGAGTTGCAATATTTAAATGGAACATATATTATTTGTGGTCAGCTTTACTTGAAATTTGGTCTGAATGGTCTCTCAATTAATTTCTGAAAGACCTATTTCGACATTTTAAAAAATTCAACCTGCAAAGGGGGGAGGCGGTAAAAAAGTGTTGTAATTTTTGTTTGGAATACACTTTATTTGTGGTTGAATGTACTTGAAACTTCGGACATATCCTATTTGATATTATTATTCAAATGAAAACGTTTTTATGGGGTATATTTTATTTGTACTCGGATTTACTCGAAGGTTGCTCATTGTTGAAATTAAGCAAATACGTGTTTTGGAAATTTTTAAAAATTAACCCTTAGGGATGAAATGTTGTTGTTATGTTTGTATTTGAAATCCAAGATGACGACATTACATAAAATTAAAACGTTGTAAGGGTGAATTGGGAGTTAAAAGGTTTTATGGAGAAACAAAATTAATTTCTGCGAGCGAAGCCGCCGGGAAAAACTAGTAGTTTCATAAATTGAATGTTTTGAATTTTTCTTTGTATATTTTTAATGGAGTTGAACGAATCTAATACCTCGCTATGTTTTTATTTATTTTATGTTCTATCTAAACAGATCTCGAGTGTACTTTTGAGAGGGATCGCAGCCGACGTTGTCAAAATGATATATCTTGGAAGTTTTCAATCAGTTAAGAAACAGAAAACTTTGGGGAGAACAATTTCAAGGGGTGTTATCATAACCCGCCGACCTACGTCACCCCAAAAAAATACACTTGCAAAATAACAAAAGAAGATGGTTTGATATTTCACAAAAAAGGGCTTTTTTATTTGTTTTGACGAAAATAATGATCCTACAGATACATACATGTATTCCATCTTTTATTAATCGTAATAGATTGGGTAAAACTTCCGTATTACAGAATTTTCGAAAATGTAACTTTTTCTTGTTGGAAACGGCTTAAGATGGCTTAAACATGAAAAACTTACATGAAATAATTGGGTGGAAATTGTGTTGTATCCCAGTAAGCGATGCTTAGGGATCTAGGCTTATCTGCATACCACTTATTTAAACAACCGAATTTCCGAATATATTTTATTAACATTAACTTTTACACAAAAATATTATCTACTACTTAAATTAAACACTATACTAAAAATATGAATCAGAGAATAATGAATTAGGAAAAATGAATTAGAAATCTAAACGACTGGGATAGGATTCTTTACTGTTCTCCTTCAAAAACGCGCCACTTTGGTTTATATAGGGACGCTTAAAACTACGTCACAAGTACCGTTAGAGTACCTGCAAGGGTAGTTGTGCTACACGATTTCTCTTTTTTATTGCACCAAAAGCTAAAAGTTTGTACGTTCTTTCTTAGCCCTTGGGCGATGAGTTAAGTAAAATTACATACAAATAAGAATTCTACGAAATGAACTTATACTTAAATAAACTAAAACATTGGATTACAACAAGTGTTTTGAATAATTTTTATGTGTGAACGGCAGATCTTATTTGTTATCCAGGGTTTTCTACTTTTGGTTCGTTTAAGACCTAGTATATCTGTAGCTGGTGACTTTAGGCACGTTTTAATGCAGTTCCATTCTGTCTCTATGTCCCCGTCATTCGTTTCACCTACCGCCTTTAGTATTTCGTCTGTCCTTTTACCTAGCCGTTACATTTTAGCTAGTTGAGACGTTTCCTACCTTCCCTATTTTTCAGAATTTTCAGTTTAAGATTGGTCTTCATAAGTTATTATCGCTATCTATATCTGCTCCTGGATAACTCCTACAGTCCTTCACTTGATTTTTAAATCTTTGCCTAACAAGTATGTAATCTAACTGATATCTCCCTAAATCACCTGGCATCTTCCACGTATAGCGCCTCCTAACGTGATGGTTGAATAAAGTATTCGCGACGGTTAAGTTATGTTTATCGCAAAATTCTATCAGCGTATCTCCCCTGTCATTTCTATTGCCTAATCCAAAAGAACCTGCTATTGCACCCACAGCGGATACTATTAAAGGGAAAGGAATAACATTGCACCCTTTGATGTGTAACAGAAAGAGATACAGACAAGCAGAATTTAAGCATGTTGCTAACAACGGACTTTTAAGAAAGTTCAACACTCAGGAATTTAGGAAAGCAAAGATGACTAGACGGTTATCTCTTTTCACTTAGTCACTTCTCCTCATGAAACATTTCTTAACTTAACAAGGGAGTGTTCAAAAGGTAGCAAATGACTGCAGTTCCAAGTGGGAAGTTCATTCTCATAGTTGAGTTATTGCAAACTTTGTCAGTTTTTATCGTCCCAATTATACAAATAATCACTTCACTTCCGCCTTCGATTCGTCCATTTCAATTGCTTTTTTCCACCATCCAGTCATTACACCAATTTCTACAAGAAATAATTTTAATCTGCGAATTGGTTTTGACTTGAAGAAATGCTAATTTATATGAAATGGGTGAGAAAATCGTATTACAGTGAGCTTTTACTGCTAATCTTTTTAATTATTAAATTAGATAAATTATTAATTATTGCAGTATATCTCTATACCATTAGAATAATTCTATTAATTTTGAAATTCGTTAAAGGTGTATGTTTGGAGCGCGGCGCTGTACGGGTGCGAAACATGGACAGTAGGCGCGGCGGAAAAGAAAAGATTAGAAGCGTTCAAATTGTGGTGTTATAGGCGAATAATGAGGATACCGTGGGTAGAAAAGGTTAGAAATGAAGAGGTATTGGAAAGAATAGGAGAACAGAGGACTCTATGGAAGTCAATAAGAAATAGGTGAGATAGGTTGGTAGGACACCTTCTCAAGCATGAAGGTCTAGTCAGAGACATATTAGAGGCAGAAAAGCTAAGAGGGGAAGAGGTAGACCTAGATTAGATTACTGTTCGCAAATAGTTAAGGATGTGGATTGTTCTAGTTTTAGGGAAATGTGTTGATTAGCTCAGGATAGGAATGAGTGGAAGCACGTGTCCAACCAGTCTTAGGACTGAATACTTTATGATGATTATTAAATAATTTTTGTTCGGAAATTAACTTAGTTTAAATGTAGTTACCGAAACGAGCCGCGTTTTTCAAATTCAAAACAGTATAACGTCGTGTTGAGTGACATTTTACATGTTATTTGTCATTAAAAATGAAAAGAGTGTATTTTTTATTTTTGTGGTTCTTTTTGATTTTCAGGGACAAATCTCCTAATTCAAGTTTCCTCACACATCATTATTCACATTTTTAAAATAATTCATAAGTTGTAGAACTTTTGGAAGGGCAAATTTTCCCTATTTCACCCTTTGAATTGGCCCTTAAATAAATAATCTATAGATTATATTATACTAATGAAGAAGTATGTAAATTTGTCAATGTTTCTTTATAGTAAATTATCTGTTAAATTTGAGGCGTTAAATTGTGATGTTTCCATTTAAACATTTTTGGGTTTCATATGCTTATATAGATAATATAAGTGTGATAATCCTGCACTGAGAAACTGTGATAAGAGGGACAGCAACGTAGAGAGAGAGGTATTAAATTTTCTTACATTTTTAGTCGGGTGTATGAATGCTGTGCGGCTTTGTATTGTCAAATGAGCCACTGGTAATTAAAACCTCGAGTGTATTCGAGGCTAACGAGGTGACTCTTATTTCTAAAGAACCCGTCCATTGTTCTGAAATTCTGCTGTAAAAGCAGAGAATGTATTTTTTAATGATATCTAATTTTTTACGTTTTACTTTAATCAAAAGAACCAAGTAGAAAGATTGTAGAAACAGAAATGGACTTTACGATTTGTAACCACAATGCAAACTTTAGATAGATTCTCGTGGAAAAACAAATTGAATTCATCTTTCATTGCTTTAGTTTTAAAAACAAAACTAAATTAGAATTTTAATTGAGACAGAAATTACAATAAGTTATAAATAAAACAGCTGACGGTAGCTAGTAGGCATCTAAATTTTATATAAAACAGGGCAGAATAGTCGAGCTTTGAACGAAAGAATAAATAAACAAGGTCGTAGGAGCTATACTTCATTTATTTTCTCTAGCGATGATCCCCTTCCAATGTCTTGGATGCGCGCTGGCAAAATCGTAGGTAAGAAGGAAAAAAGCTCATTATACTCTCTACTCTTGTTCATTAAACATACTTTTTCATACAGTACCTGCCAAAAGTTTTGTTCAATCATGAATAGTAGTGCGAGTCGAAAACAAGCCTTAAAGCCTTTAATATGTCCTCAAATATAAATAAACATCTCGTTGATAATTTCAGTAGTAAATGGTACCAATAACAGCACATTTGAGCAATACAATTGTAGTGGATAAAATGGTCAATTTTTCCGTACAGTACTGTACGGATGATACGCTCCTCGATGGTTAAGAGTTTGGTCGAGAGTCGTCTCCTTTCTTTTCTGGCCTAGTGCTGTTCTTTTCTACTTTGCGCCGGTCAAACTGAAGGTCACATCGCTACAGAAAGTAAACGAAGTATATTTGCCTTTCTTTTTTAAAAAATGTATCACAGAAATATGCTAATAAGTTCGTTCACACGAGGTGACGTGTGTCTTATTTAAAGACATGAAAATTAGCAAACTTTAATTAACGATCGTTTACACGCTGATGAGGATGGAGCAAATAAATTTAACGTCAAACTGAAATTTAGATCGAAATTACATAGGTATAGTGTACGGCAGATACCTAAAGTTTATGTACTTTCGATTTGATGGGACCAATTGATTTGAATAAGCTCCCTATCACGGTAGTAGGTATTAATTAAGCGGAAAATTGAAAGTGGCAGTTTGCCAGCAAAAACGAAGTTAGCGTGAACGGTAATACTTTCGGTAATCGTTATTGTAACAAGTGCAAAGCGCCGACTTCGATTTGCAAAGATTTTACGGTGTTACGTCATCAGGAAAATAGGAAAATAAGAAACGGAAGTCGTTTGGGAAAATGCGGTGCAAGCAGCCACTATTGTCAACTAGATTCACCTCCTTTTACATCCAATACCGATGATTGGATCAATTTTACATCCACAAAAAGAAAAAAGCAACGATATCATTGAAATTTTATTCCTATCTATCAATACCAGAGAAATAACTGCCCATAAACTGAAGAAATGAGATGTCATAATATTCTATTTCGAAAATTATTCTTACAGTAGGGATGGGCTTGTCGATGATGACAAAGTGGGAAAGAGGGATGAAGAACTTCATTTCATAAACTTTTGTTCTTGCTTACTAGATTGTCACCAAATTTTGAACTAAATATATAAGACGAATTTGGTTTTGTTTTTGACGTGACAACGTCTTATAACTCGATGGAGCGGGCTGCACGCACGAAAAAACATGACTCATGCGGCGTTACCTTGCTCTGAGGCGTTCCATTTAAGGCTTGAAGTGCAAGCGAGAGCGCGGAACGAGCGACAAAGAGGTACAATCGGCCTCCGCGTTCGGCAGCGTTCGACATCTGTCTCTCTCCTACTTGAGTGAGCGATGCGTCCGCGTGGACAGCTGCTACAAAATAATACATTTCCATTTACCTCCTTCTCTATATTCATACAAAATATCTATCAAACAAATAAAATTAAAATTTTCTTTTGAAAAATGAAACCATTTAATCAGTATTTTCTTATGACGTTGTCACGTTCAACTATCGTCAGTAAACCGACATTACAGACAACCGATCTTTTTTGTTTTAGTAAGTTATAATCGTTCTATAGGGTGTTCCCGAAATAAGTCGAAAGCTTTGGAGGTTAGGTTAGGTTAGGGACAATAGAAATTGTAAGAAAACCAGAAGAAGTTGCAATCCGAAAGCAGGCCCTGGGCCTGTTTCGGCAACGTACAGAGAAATTGCGGTAACAACTAAGCAGCTACATCGATGGAGAATGTAAACAGTTCTGTTGTGAAAAATGAATATTAACAGATTACTACTACGCTACTACACACGTCCATTGCGATAAAAGTTAAATAACTATATACTTTGTTCATCGCTGATAATATACCATAGAGTTAAGAACACAAAAAAATGAACATCATATCAACATTAATTAGGTGCGTCATCTTTATTTTGTGGGTGGCCCGCCAATAGAGCTATCCTCGTATTATAAAAAATTAATTACCCCAGTATACACACACGTATACGTACGTACACCACAAAAAATATTTCTGAGTTGCGCAGAAACGACCGACATTTGACATACTTTATTTGCAGCGATCATACTCGTCGTAATAATCATTAGCGTTTTGCACTGGCATTTGATATACGCGTAGCTTATCATCTACGAAACTCACGCAATGGTCAATATTTCTGAAATAAGTAGATCCAATTGGTTAGTAAAGCACCAACTCCTTTTACTCACGACATATGGTGTAGGTAATATTGTAAGCACAGAAAAGAGGTGTCAGGTAGGAACTGCAGCGGACATTAATTACGAAAAATGAATACCGTCGTCGTCGTCAGTCCTAAGAATGGTTGGACACGAATCTCCACTCTTTCCTATTCTGAGATAAACTTCGGAAAAACTCTCAACGTGTTTGATTTTACCCCATAACCTAACAGGTTATGGACCCAGCTTACTGCTTCCAAATATTAAGTGCATTTTAATAAAATGGAGAATAAAGTCAATAAAAGAAATATTCAATCGTTCAACGGAGAAAAATTTTATGTGTGGAGATATCGAATGCGTGCGTTACTTGGAGAATTGGACGTAATAACTGTTATTGATGATCCTATACCGAAAGAAATTATATTACTGCAAAAAATGTGATTGTGGAATATTTTAATGACCCTTTCTTAGGATTCGCGAACGATAATGAATTTGCGCGTGATGTTTTTATTAAACTTGATCTGATTTATGAGAGACGAAGTTTGGCGTCACAATTAGTCCTCCTCAAACAATTATCACGTCTCAAGTTAGAAGGTGATATTACTTTATTCCAACATTTCATCAAATTTGATTTCATCATTGCTGATTTAATAGTGTATTTGTTTATTTCCGATCAACGAGTTTCATTCGATTACAATTTACGCCAGTTCAACATTAATTAACTAGTTGTTACCGGTTAACTTTCAATTAACACCATAATGAACACTTACCCTAAAACTAATTGCTCCATTGCAGTTGACGTCAAAGGCTTTGAAAACGTAATGGGCATACATATTAGAATCTGAAAGAGAGAAAAAGACAAATTTACTAATAGAAACAATAATACATGGGCAATTTTAAATTCAAATAGTTCATTGGTTTATAAGCGTTTCACGCCTAATGATACTAAATCGATCAAAAATCTTTGACATATAATTAAACAAAAAGTTCATGGTGATCATTATTGTTCAGATCATATCAATATTTGAATTTAATAAACTATTATTATAGACGATAGTCAGGTAATCTGTTTGTATAGGCTTTCAGGATCACAACAGATGTTTGTATCACAGGAAATTAAGTTTTTCTAATAGCAAACTTTCCTGTCATTAAAATGAAATTACAATTGCTTTCTTCTACTTGAACACAGCAGGACATACGATTCAATACTCCCAAATTTACATTTTATTCTGGTTCTATTGTCCTGCCTTATCTTTACCTATTTATGTCTTCGTGCAATAGATTCTTGTAAATTTGTAATCGCTTATGTACAGATACATATGTACTATACATACTGTTGTTCCACCACTCACCCTTTCCACCCTCCTTATCCCCACACAACCACTCATCTTAAATTATATATTTGTTTGTAAATATGAGAGACGAGAGTCTTGATCCAGCCTTCAACTAATAAATTGGTAATTAGACATTTGTATTTTTTATTTTGCACTTTTCATCATCATCATAATAATTTTTATTGTACTTTGTGTGTAACTCGAACTTGATTCGAAAATTAAATTCTCCCGAACTTTTGAGAATTAAAACAGTATGTGTGGGTATATTTTTTGGGACGGAGTATGTAAAGCAAAATCCGTCGTGCGTTCCAAAGTTTGGGAACATCTCGGAACATTTTGGAATGTTCGGAAATAATAATCTGGAATG
>NW_020440123.1:818106-826035 GCF_000699045.2 Agrilus planipennis
CCCTTTCTGTAGTAAAACAGTAAGATATGTCGAAAATGCTGCTTATCGCTCTCCATATTTAAAAGGGCACCAACCAAAAACTACTGCGTAGAATTAATTGGAATTTTTCACACACAAACCTTACTATATGAGCTCTCAAAGCATATAAAAATTATACGGCTTAAATGTGAAGTTGGGTGCAAAAGAATACAATTAAATCCTCTGTCGGGAAAAAACGAAATGTATAACACTCTGCACAAGACAGTCCTTTGCTTAGTGAAAAACTCGTTGTTGAAGTGGCGAAGCGCTAGCAGGAGGGGTATTTATAAGCGTGATTGGGAAGTCAACCTACAATATGGAATATTTTTATACTGTGCCTAAATCATACTATAAACAATTAACGATGTATTTAGTCTTAAAGATTTTACTACTGAAGATATTTTAGGAACAATTGGACTTTCAAATTAACCATACAGTTGGAGAGTTGGGCATGAGATTTCAACGTAGTCTGGAATATGGATAAAAACGTTCACATGTTCGAATAATAGGAGGGCTACATTTCTAAGTAGACGCTACCTATGTAGCTATGTAGGAACGAAAGGTAGATACAGTAGATGAAAATACCCAATTTATTTTTTAAATTATGTCATCGAGATAGTGGTTTAACAGTTTACAGAAATGTAGTTATTGGAATGCTTAATTGAATTCCCCAAAACACGTGAGTTGCAATAAAAAAAGGTAGCGGACAATGGCGAAGTCATACAGAAGCTAAGAACAAATCAGATTCAACTGTGCTTCCGATTATCAGTTTCCCAGGTCTGTCCATTGCTAAGGTCAAAAATATGCATTCCTGTTAAAAAAATGACGTTATCTTCAAATGACCTCGAAGATTAAGATCAAGGTCACTTTGAAGGTTATTAGTTGATTTCCCCTTTGAAATCATATACATATAAGAACTGTTTCCCAAATAATGGGAACCAATGAAGATATACCATGCTTGAAAACATTCTGCTATTATTCAAACTTGTTAAGGTAAAATATGTCTTTACTCAGGATGACGTCGAAATCAGTGGCCTATTCTTGTGGCATGCTGTTTGTTCGTTCATCGTTCCGTAGCGGTATTGTTGAAAAGGCCAGAGCATAAATATGGTATCATCATCATAAGGTCGTCACCGAGCTGCATGGCCTAGAGGTGTAGACCATTGCTTAGCATTCGGGAGGACGCCGGTTCGATTCCGGGTCCGTCTGCCTTGGTCCAAGTTTTTCTGTGGTTTCCTTGGATCACTTAGGCAAATGCTGAGGCAGTAATATTCCACAGATAATCTTTCACTCTCTTCTGTCTTCATTTCGTCCGTCTCATCTTTCTCACCCGAACCACCACCCACCCATTCCCACGATTCCTGAAAGTAGGCTGAAGAGGGCCTTCCGCCCTACCTTCCGGCATAGTCCGGAGGGACTGCCCGCCCACCAGCATTACTGGCTGGTGGGAATGAAACACCCAAAAGCAAAAAGAAACCATAAGGTCGTCAGTCCTAAGACTGTATGGACACGCATTCCCACTCTTTCCTATGCTGAGCTAATCTCGCATTTCCTTAAAACTAGAACAACTCACATCCTTAACTATTTGCGAACAGTAATCTAATATAGGTCTACCTCTTCGAATTTCTAAATTAACCGTTCGCGAGCATAGAAGTGACTTCTTTTTATTGAAGGCGACTCGACCCTGCGCAATCCTCTGTTTTATATCCCTACTACTACTTCCGTCCTGACTTATCTGACTTCCTAGATACCTAAAATCGGCCATTAATTTTTCGTCGCTAATCTCTACATTCGCTCTTTCCGCACTTTTTCTTCCCTTGCAAACAAGTATTTTAGTTTTACTTTTATTTATTTTCATACAGTACTGATCTGTGAGTACCGCTTCCATTTTATTTAAAGCTATCTCTAACTCCTACTTGCTAGATGCTAATACAGCTATATTATCTGCAAATCTAAGCATACTAATCTTTTGTGCCTGTATATCTATCCCTACAGTTGTACTGTCTTAAATGGTGTTGATATATAAATTAGAAAGTAGCGGTGACAGTATATATTTTTTGTTTCGGTTTGAATTAACAATTTTACACTATTAAAATATGTAGTAAATGATAATTTTCTTTCGGGCTTGTGAGGTCGTCCAAAGGTTATGTGACTGTCCGACGTTTCGTTAACAGTTGCGGTTGACAGAGGTCCACAAGATCAGCGAAGTAGTGTTTGACCTCGAAGTTGTCTTCATGACTAGCTGTTGACTACTGACTACAGTTCTAACAACGTAAACGACAGAAAAAAGTACTATGAACATTTTGAATTTGTTTGCCATACTCGTTTCTAAAAGTGTATAGAGATGCTTCTCCTTCTTCTAGACTCCATGCACATTTACCAAATAAATGTACCTTACAATTTCCGTATTTGTGTATCGACGAGTTATGTAAAATCTCCTTATTCCAAGGCAATTACGCTTAGTATCGTATTCAAAGGTACCATCTGTAAATCTAATTTAAACACAATATCGTTCTAAAGAGATTTCCGCGCTGCTACTTCCGGGTCTTCTACAGAGGCGTATACGAAAATAAAATCGATTACTTTACTGTGTCTCCGGGTGATGTAAACAATTGTAGATATTGCGAACCCGACAAATACTTTCAACAGCATTTAAATTGAGTCTGAATAAGAGAAACTACAGAGATTTTATTCATTCTCATCATTATCATGAAATAAAAATTGGTCTGAGCACGCTTTGGTCGGTGCTAATACGACTAACTTCCCATTAGATAATACAGTTATTATTGATTCCGTAACTTCATTGTTGTGATTAGATTAGAACGTATTTTAATTAAATTGTTTGTAATTAATTCGTTTTTTTTTTATAAAAAAAAAACGGCTTGACCGATTTCGTTCAAATTTCTTTCAGATCTTCATTATGATAATATCTTTCGAAAAAATTTTGGTTGAGGGCGATATCTCAATCCGTTCTTGAGATATCGAAAACGAAAAAAATGCTGACATACGAACGTACGTACATACGTACGTACGTACGTACGTACGTACGTACGTACGTACATACACACATCATCAAAAAAATTGGCTAGCATGCTACTAATATGTTAAAACGTGGAAATATAATGAAAATTCCGATTTCACTTTTCGACCCAATTACAATAACTTCCTAATGGGAAGTTAATAATAATTTTTGAATGCTACAATTTGCTGTATTCAATTCTCAAATATTTTGTTTTTTCCTTAAATTGCCTTTACCTTTATTTAGATTTTATTTTATTTAAATTCTTGAGTTTCTGTTTACTCAAGGTTGCTCACTATAAAAAGCCATAAAAAGTATGTTCTTCTCATGTTTCATTTAAAACTCCCGTCTTCCCCGCTTTTTTGAGAGTAAAATCTCAAGGCCATGAAACGACACGTTTTGCAGCGTTTTGTCTCGCGACACAATGATAGGCTATGCGAATAGAAAGGCGCGCATGCGCATATCGGTATTACAGTCAGCTGTTAGTGACCCGCATCTCATATATTATAGTATAATGTATATTCACTACACTTTCTTACAACAAAAAATTCCTCAAAGTCAGATACACACACATCCGTTTAATATACTACTACATCACACTTGTCTCACCAGTACAATATGGTGGCACACCAGTACAACATGGCGCCGATTCATAACATCATCAGCACTGACCAGTATGCTGGCTTATATTTCGGAACACACCCAATAAGGAATATTACCTGCAAGTTATGGGTAATTTGCGCGAAACGGACGGATTTGTGGAAAATTGGCGTTTGCATCATGATAACGCCCTTGCTCACACATCGTTACTTGTGCGAGAATTTTTGGATGTAAGCAACATACTCATAATGCCACAGTCACAGTTGTCCCTAGATCTGGACACCTGTGATTTTTTCTTATTCCCAAAACTGAAAATATCCATGAAAAGATACGCTACAAATGAGATAAAGACGGCATCGAATGTGTAGCTGAACAAGATCACAAAAAATTATTTTTTGAAGTGCTTCGAGGATTAGAACAAACGTTAACACAAGTGTATAATATCTGATGGGGATTACTTTGAAGAGGAAAAAATAGATATTAATGAATAAATAAATAATTTTTGAAAAAACACAAAATTCGCGATATTTTTGAACTGATCTCGTATTTCACAGAATAATTTTGATTCGAGTCTGCTTCAAATCAGTGAATGTAATGAATCATTACAATTTATCTACCTGACGAAGCCACTTTGCGATGAAACGATCTTCAGGGATAGAAATATTTCGATGTTCTCTAAAATTTATTATCTCATACATTAATCACGATGCTATAAAAAGAAAACCACTGTTTTCAAGCCATTATAGTTACTACGCCTCTGTCACTCGTTTATTTTTATCTTTGCTTTTCCCATCGGGGACGCTTAATACGCTATGCGACAAAAACTAAAGCTTGAAAGGGTGGATACATAATTAAATGTTCATATGCACTTATATTGCGAAAATGGCTGGCTAACCAGGCATAAACAAATCTACTTTTGCCTTGCAAGGACGCCGTAATGCGGACAGTCTGCAGCTAAAAAAAGAGATAATAATAGGTAGCGAATTTATCGATTCCACAGCTGAACACGCTCCAAACATCAAAAAAAAATGCAGCAAGAGTAACTATTTTACTTTTGAAATGCACTTCATTAATTGTTTAAGTAATCTTTTTTAGTAACTTTCATTTTGTTCGGAAGCCGTTCTACAGCGTATAAACAACAAAAGAGAGATTTTCAGTACCATTAAAAAGTTATGTACACACGTAAGAAATTATATTTCTTTGGCGTAACAACACAAAAACATAAAGCATAATCGAATTAACATAAAGTTAATTTGTGCATACTTAAATTATTTTTACATGATTAAACCTACTTCAAAAAATGAAATACACCTTGAGACGAGAGCGCCCTAACATACGAGTTATTTGAGATACGAGCTGTCGAGTGAGCGAAGTTTTGTGTTGAAATATGAGCGACATTTAAGATTCGAGGTTTTTGGCCGAAGGCCCTCTTCAGCCTGCTTTCAGGAATCGTGGGAATGGGTGGGTGGTGGTTCGGGTGAGAAAGATGAGACGGGTGAAATGAAGACAGAAGAGGGTGAAAGATTATCTGTGGAATATTACTGCCTCAGCATTTGCCTAAGTGATCCAAGGAAACCACAGAAAAACTTGGTTGGACTAAGGTAGACGGACCCGGAATCGAACCGGCGTCCTCCCGAATGCTAAGCAATGGTCTAGACCTCTAGGCCATGCCGCTCGGTGATATCCTCGAAGAGCTCAAGCTTATAAAGGTTCTCTATCTACCACCTAACACCACTTCTATCCTGCAGCTCATGGATCAGCAGGTGATTTCTAATTCTAAACAGTTGTACACTAGGCACCTGTTCCGGCGCTACTTTTAGGTGACAGAACACAAACCCCACTCTTCGAGAGTACTGGAAGGACCACTTTAACATCGTGATATGCCTCAGAATTATTGATCAGTCTTGGCTGAATGTTACAACGAGGACCTTAACCACTGCGTGGAAGAAGTTGTGGCCTGAGTCTGTAGCCGAAAGGACCTTCGTAGGATTCGAACCCGAAGTGCCAGTGAAGTGTCTCTGGGAAAATCCATGGGCCTGGTGATGGATGAGAGAGATGTGAACGAGTTGTTCGAGGAGTACTCTCAGGAACTACGACCGAGGAATTACAAGAGTTATAGTCGCAGCAGCATTCGGGGATTCTGCAAGAAATTGGTTTTGTGGAAGAGCCAAAGAGTGAGATAAAAGAGATCTCGGGAATGTGTATTATTCAGAAACTAGTAACAAAAACAAATTGGGGGTAGCAGTTTTTGGGGCTGGAACGGATTAATGGCATTGAGACACGAGCAAATTAACATACGAGCAAGGTTACGGAACGAATTAAACTAGTGTCTCGAGGTATCACTGTATTAGTAAATAAACTAATTATACATTATTAACATTAATTAATTTACGTGCATTAAAAATGAACAGATTGTGATTCAACGGTCATGTAAGTTTTAAAAACTCTACAATACAGCATTTATACAATAAAATTTATACAATATATCATTTATGACACTGAGTGTAGCGTTAACGTTATCATGTTAATTTTGTATGTCTCGGTGCGCGCGTATCGTAAAAATTCACTCCCATCATTTTTCAACAACGCGTCAAAAGAAGTATAACTTCAAAAAGAAGAAAGCTTGGATATTTTGCCTACATAATGAGAAATCGAAAATATGTTATATAACTTCAGAGCATAATAGAAGACGCGATCAACATCATTAAAGACGGTACAACTGTAGGGATAGATACACAGGGTCAACAGATTAGTTTGCTTAGATTTGCAGATTATAGAGCAGTATTGGCATCTAGCAAGGAGGACTTAGAGATAGCTTTAAATAAAATAGAAGCGGTATTGACAAAATAGTGCCTACTGTATGAAAATAAATAAAAGTAAAACAAATCTACTGGTATGGAAGGAAAGAAAAAGTAGGGAAAGAGCGAATATAAAGATAGGAAACAAAAAATTAAAAGAAGTGGCTGATTTTAGGTATCTAGGATGTCAGATAAGTCAGGACGGAAATAGCAGTAGGGATATAAACCAGAAGATTAGAAGCATTCGAAATGTAGTGTTACAGGCGAATGATGAGGATACCGTGGATTGAGAAGGTTAGAAATGGAGAAGCAGTAAGACAACAGAGGACTCTTGAAGTCAATAAGAGATAGGTTAGTAGGCATGAAGGTCTAGTCAGAGACATATTAGAGGCAGAAACAGGAGTTAGGAGGAGTAGAGGTAGACGTAGATTACATTACTTTTCGCAAATAGTTAAGGATGTGGGTTGTTGTAGTTTTAGGGAAATGCGAAGATTGGCTCAGGATAGGAAAGAGTAGAGGTGCGTGGTCAACCAGTCTTAGGACTGACGACCTTATGACGATGAACTTCAGAGCATTTTCAATTTCTGTACCTACATTCCAGACACTTTTGAAAATGATTAGTTAGGTTAGGTAAGTTCTTTATTGTTGGACCTACATTAGAACTTTTATAGGTATTTTCAAATTTAATAAAAATTTTCAGTTCCATATTATTTATTAGTCTCAAAAGCATTTAGGGTTAGGCGTAAACGAAAGCTGTAAATCGGTGCTGTAAAACGTTAACAGTAAAGCAGTGTCCATTTTCACGTTGAAGTTTCAATAATAAATAATCCGCAAAGGGACCATTACGACTTAAGGCGCATTAAAATTTTGTGAGAACTATCCTCTATAAAATTTGAACATTATTTCATAAAGTATTAAGTGTACGCGAAAATGAAAACCATAATCGTAATATAATGGTGACTATAAAGGGTTCTATAACACGGCATTAGGGAGCTTTACGACAGACACCAAATTAATGGAGCCGGACAACGACTTGTACAGGATTACTACTCCTTCTAATGTTATAGATGTGGAGACCGAAACTTGAAGCAAACGATCTCAGTGTTTCAGATAAAAATAAATATAATGAAATAGAAATAAGCGTCCACAAAAAGGAAAACCAACTATACTTCATTTACTTTCTCTAGCGATGTGCCCCTTCCAATATCTTGGATGCGCGCAGGCAAAATCGTAGGTAGGGAGAAAAAAGCTCATTATACTCTCTACTCTTGCTCATTAAACATACTTTTCCATACAGCACCTGCCAAAAGTTTTGTTTAATCATGAATAGTAGTGCGAGTCGAAAACAAGCGTTAAAGCCTTTAATATGTCTTCAAATATAAATAAACATCTCGTTGATATTTTCAGTAGTAAATGGTACCAATAACAGCACATTTGAGCAATGCAATTGTAGTGGATAAAATGGTCAATTTTTCCGTGCAGTACTGTACGGAT
>NW_020440123.1:828176-831173 GCF_000699045.2 Agrilus planipennis
TTGAAGACATATTAAAGGCTTTAACGCTTGTTTTCGACTCGCACTACTATTCATGATTGAACAAAACTTTTGGCAGGTACTGTATGAAAAAGTATGTTTAATGAACAAGAGTCGAGAGTATAATGAGCTTTTTTCTCCCTACCTACGATTTTGCCAGTGCGCATCCAAGACATTGGAAGGGGCACATCACTACAGAAAGTAAATGAAGTATACATTTTGTAGCGCTTCCGTTGTGTTACAATAGCGCGATAGTTTCTAATACTTATGTATAAAGACCGATTTTTTGCAGCGCATCGATATTGTAGTCAATGTAATAACGTATCTATTTCAAGTTTAAAGAAACAGTTACTAAAATGAACTCGCAGAAGAAAGACCAAGTGGAGCTTACTTTATTAGCGCTTCTGATAAATTAAAAAAAAAAGAATATTAAGAATCGAAAATATTGGGTCGATCCTTACAAAGCAATCGATTTATAACAGGATTTTTCCAAGATTTACGTCGAAATGAATAAAGCTTTCAGTCATTTCTTCTTCCCATGCTCTTCCTTATATAGTCTGCGCTGTAGCTATTCCAAATGCAGTATTTGAAATTATGAAATTTTCTACGATCATTGGTCTGTCATTCTTAGTGATGTGCAATAATTGCACGACTATTTAGCCGCGCAATTCAAGCGAATGTCGCTACAGTTTAGCGACCGTAGCGCTACGTTTTTGAAGCGCTGCACTCGTGTGATTTCAAAAAATTGTGCAACAGTAGCGCTTCAGAAGCGCTACAAAAAGTATCCCGTGTGAAAAAGCTCTAAGACTTGCACACCGTCTTAGAGCTAGGCGTATAGTATCTATTCGAAACTTTAATACTCAATACTTACGCAGATCTGAAGTAATCGAATCCTTCGAGTAGGTATCGAGAAAGTCAGATAAAAAGTAGTAGGAGTACAAAGCAGAGTATAGCGGAGGGTCGAGTTGCCTTCAATAAAATGAAGTCACTCCTATGTTCTCGAATGGTTAATTTACAAATTGGATAAAGGTTGTTGAAGGTGTATGTTTGGAGCGCGGTGCTGAACAGATGCGAAACATGGACGGTGGGCGCGGCGGAAGAGGAAAGGTTAGAAGCGTTCGAAATGTGGTGTTACAGGCGAATGTTGATAACACTGCAGATAGAGAACGTTAGAAATGAAGAGGTAATAGAAAGAGTAGGAGAACAGAGGACTGTATGGAAGTCAATAAAAAATAGGCGAGATAGATTGGTAGGACACCTTCTCAGGTTAGAAGATGAATACAGGTAGACCTACATTAGATTACTGGTCACAAACAGTTAATGATATGGATTGTGCTATTTTTGGGAAAATGCTAATGCTCAGGATACGAAAGAATGGAGATGCGTATCCAACTAGTCTTAGAACTAACGACCTTATGATAATGATGATGATCTAGTTTTCTTGACTACGACATTCATTCACGGAGTAACTGTGATCTTACCTGAGAATGTCTTGAAGATGAAGATAAAACTTAATTGGTGAACTTGAAAAGTCACATTTCCTTGAGACCCTTTCCCCCATTGTAATATCTCATCACGCTAAGCAATAGCCCTCGCTCTACCTTGTATGCGAATGTATTTTGTGAACGACGCCTAATGGGAGTGAGTCTCTTTTTTAGTTTCTATATTCACATACCACTGTCTCCATGTTCCACTTTAAGAAGAGAAGATTCCAGAAATTTTATCTTTCTATGTGGTTAAAATAAGTGATTTTGCATATTATCCCCCTTCAAATTTCATCAACAGATAAAAGTGAAGAGATAAAAAGTTTAAAAATTTTACTGGCAATTTCCCATTTCAGATTTCTCAATATCATTGGTACTTTAACCAATTTTACGAGAATTTTATAACTTTAACGTTCGATATTTAATTAAAGTTTTATTATCTATCGTTTTATGTTAAAGGAATTATCAGTACCTATTTACTTAATTTTATCGAAAGATTCTCCTTGAAGAGGCTACAACGAGGGCAATCTCAGATTAGAGGCATAAAATGGTAGACTATTAAACTATACCCTTAAACGAAATCTGGTTTTACAATAAAACTAATAGGCATGATTGTAGATAAGGATTTAATTAGACGTAGTTATTTCGAATTAATTCTTTATCTGGATGTAAAGGACCTAAATTGGGTCACCAGAGACACGGGTAATAAATTTTGGATTATTTACGTGAGAATTTTATTTCCGGTTTTACATTTCACCCCTTTACAACCCACTAAATTCTGACGCAAATACTGTTCTACTTCCCTTACGACGACACCTTAAAAGAGAATAACGAAGGACAGTAGTGCGGAAACCAACGTCTCATGGGGAAAATCGGGGTGATAAATACTAATAATAGCGATGGGTGTTTTCTAACATAACCTTGGTAAGTTGAAATTTCAGAAAAACTTTAAAAAGTTTACATTATTGAGCGTTTAACACAAAAAGGGTTTAACTAAGGAAGCTTTAAAAGATTATATTTTATTTACAATTGGTAACGTTGATTTATATCGTTACGAATGAATGTTACAGACATCTGGTACAGTAAAAGTTCCTTATTCACTGTTTCCTTATTCGTGGGTGAAACAATTGCAACCCAGTTCCTGTATTCGCGGACAAAAATTTCATTATTCGCGGATGCAATCGGTAAACAGAAAAGGATTCGGTGTCATTTATTAAGGGGATTGACCGCAACAGACCGCCCGTTCCTACTGCGAATTTTTCCGAAAATATGGGTTTCTATTCTAAACATTGTGATTTAATGCTTTTCTTCATGTGCGCCGTATCTGTAAACGTGTGTGTCGTACCTGCGTTCCGGGAATGCAATTAAACCGTTCAAAGAAAACGAGACTTCTCTGGACGGCTGGAGAATGTTCCCGAAGAGAGGCAAGGGAGTATAAAAAGGAAGAGACGATCGCCGAAGTAGAGTAGAAATAAATTGACCGTTGCAGAAGTGAATCAAGAAATAAATAGACAGT
>NW_020440124.1:0-6376 GCF_000699045.2 Agrilus planipennis
GTATTTTCTAAAACGCACTGTTAAGACAGCTGGTAAAAGTTGGTATGTGTTCTGTCGGAACTGCCTGCGACGCGCTGATGAGATCCAAAAAGTTTTGACAGAATACCGACCACATCGAATTATTTTAACACATTTGTAGTTTATACGTTCCATGAGTTCCTTCCTTTTTAAATAATTAAATGCCATTCGGAATTTAGAATTAAGCCCAACAATCATTAACCGATCTATATGTTTGTTTTTTTTTTATTTGACAGGGATGCCTGGCAGAAAGAATACAATATTGTACGCGTGCTGCCCGGAACCATACGTGGATGTAACGTTTACCATCCAAATCAGAAGGCGCACATTGTACTACTTCTTCAATCTGATAGTTCCTTGCGTACTCATCTCATCTATGGCTCTGTTAGGCTTCACATTACCACCCGATTCTGGCGAGAAACTGACACTAGGTATTTGTCGGTGTAAATGTATGTAACTTGCCTTGCAGTGTGTGGGTGCCGCTTGTCAACACTGGCTATGCTAGGTCACTTATTGATTATTATAATTATGTTATTCTTAATACACTTACGCGGTTATCGTATGACACACGCCACAATCCAATTGCCAGACCACACACAAACAACATTCAGTACACGCCACGAGCAGCGGATCTCCTGCCCTACCGGCCACAAACACCATCAAAATTTAAATCTTCATTTCAGGTGTCACCATTCTTCTTTCATTGACTGTATTTCTCAACCTAGTAGCTGAAAAGATACCGACCACCTCCGATGCAGTTCCGTTGATAGGTATGCTAGGCCCACAGGAGCATCATGTGTTTGACGCCCTATGTCCCCTACGGACTGCCCGTTGATACTTGGAGGCGCCGCCGCTGCATGATCCTCCCCTCCACCCACATCCTTGCTTCACCACTTAGCTTAGTTCCCAGCGGCGCCGTGGTAAGTAACGTCTACGAAGGGATGGATTTTGTCCATGCCGTGATCCCACGACGTTTTTTCTCTCTACACCTTCTCACTACCGAACACCGCTGCCATTGTTTATCGGCGTATATTCGTCTTACGAGTTTCAAAAGATTAATTATTATTATTATAACTCCTAAGTCATTGAGAAGGTTAAACGTTAAAATCTGTACCGCTCCTTCCAGAGTCAAATAATATATATATAAGNAAAAACGATTTATGAGACCAAGAAATTATTAGTGACAATTTTTGTTGATCTCAGTCTTAATTATTTTGTAGTAAATTCATAGAAAAGCAAACATCAGAAACAAGTACTGGATTACATTTATGATGTGTGTTAGTTAACATTGCTAAAAGGAAACGCGTTTTAAATTCGAAAATTTTATATAAACGCTCAGAAAAAAAGGGGAAAAGACCGCATCCTGCGGCAACAGCACAGGACATGGTCAGACTCGCGTGACACACTGTATGTTGCAGGTGTGACAATCTTGCTGTCACAGACTGTTTTCTCCTTGCTGGTGGCTCATGTGATAACCCAAACTTCCGAAGCTGTGCCCCTAATAGGTTAGCCCTTATTCTAATCTGCTAAAACTGAGCTTATCACTAAAACAGTACCTACTATTACCTACTTACTATTTACTATTACAGTATTATTTGCATGTAACGCCATGCCAAAGTACATACCTATGAAGTAATGATGGTACGACGGCTATGGGACACGCTTCTATCGACTGTCGTAACAGCACCCGCTGTCAAGCCCTCATACCGTAGTTATAATAATAACGTAGAAGCAATACTTGGACAACGTTTTCGAAAGAAACTACTTTTTTCCTTTCCATTGTTTCATAACTGGAAAGAAATTTGTTCGTACGTGTATATATTAGACTCAAAGTGAAGTACAATCCATAACGATGCGATGTTTTCTTCCGGGCTTTTTGGCCGTGGTCCCTGGTTATTTGCTGACGGCATCTTCAGTGTTGACTTACGTTACGACTCAGCACCTGCCCAGTCACCACTGAAGATGCCGTCAGCAAAGAACGGCGAAACGTTTGGAAAAGCAAGATTCCACAAACCACGGCCAAAAAGCCCGGAAGAAAACACCGCTTCGATATACGCCGACCGCTAAATCCTAAGAACTACAGTACAATCCATAAAATTGTGTATATGTATATAACTTTTTTGTTGAAACGTAGTACATAATTCCATCAAGGAATTGAAAATCCGTTTGCACTTATCCGAACCCTTTCTTACCTGAGTTACCTGATTCCAGGCGAACAATGAGTTTTTCTCAATACACAGGCGTATAATATTTTTCATATGAATATGTTATAGTCAAAGATAGAAACTCCACCACTAGTCAATCATCAAGGCTGACAAAAAGACTTGGTCAAAGTCCAAACCAATTTGTGATTCGACCTTGTTTTTGTTTTCGTCTAATACCAGGAGACTCTGCCTTGCACAGTCAAACGCCGAAACTCAAATCGAGATGGCATTTGACTATGGACTAAACGGGTCATAGTCAAATAACAGTAACTACTATAGAAACTTTGTCTGAACGCGCCTTAAGTCGGGTGACTTTTTCATTTGGACGTATCAATTCTATAGACGAACTGAGTAAGATGGGTGGTTGCGGGATTAATTGACTCAATTTTTCAAAACTAATTAATCTGCTACTCCGACAAGTTTCAGAAACGAGTGTCTACATTTTCGGAGATTCCTAAAGAGTGTAGATGTGGCTGCTAGTACGGCCCTCTAGTACGTTTTGTCGGAATACGCAACCTTCAAATTAAGTCAAAAAGTTAACGAGAAAGATATCGAAGATACACATCCGCATATGAATATCTCATTGCGAATATTGTTACGTATGCTTGGGCCTAACTGGCGATGGGACAATTTTCGGCACTTCAGAAACTACCTAGAGTACTATCGTCCAATTGCGACCAAATTAATTAACAAACTACACAAAGGTTACAATAGATTATTTCACATTCCACGTTTGACTACCAAGTATAGGTATAGCAAAAAGCTGAAAAAAATTATTCTGCAAAAGGGTTGCATATTTACCTTTGACTATAACACATACATATATGGAAGAATTATTAACGCGCGATACCTACAACTGACAATAGTCGTATATGAAATTTGCACCATGGGGTCAAACAATCGAAAATGCCTTCGAGTTGAGGGGTGGTTTTGACATTTCTTTCCAAGAAATCACTAGGCTAGTTTTTGTAATTTGATTGTGAATCAAGCATGACTGTTCCTGATTATGAGGTACTAGCAGTTAAATTCAACTACCGAACATCACAATAAGTTTTGTTGTTTCAAACTTTTAAATAATGATACAATTTATCACTGCAGGTTAATTCAATCAACCAAGGTTCGACCATCTGTTATGAAAACTTTTTAATTATTTTAATGAACGGATTAGTGACAAACTCCAAATTTTGACAGTTCAAACATTCTAAACTCCCAAAACTAAGAATTACACTTTGATAATATTTTGAACATTCTATCTACAAAAAGTTTAAAGGACTCTTTGATATAATTTACTGTTAGAAGAGAATGGAAAAAATTTCTCCCTATTGCAAAGGATTCCGAAACTGATTCCTCATTTTAACACTTCTTAATTCAGTTTGGAATCGGGTCGGATAATATCTTAATGATAAGTTGAATTTGTAGTTTTGAAATTGTTCTTTTATTTTATAATTTTTAAAAATTGCTTATTATTCCTTTAAATTACACCATAAAACTACAATAATAATTAAAGCGATTGTCCAAGTTTTGCTTTATAACTTCTTGTAAAAATGGAATCACCTCTTGCTTGGATGATATTAGAGTAAACTCACATCCAAAATTTATCGCATTTACTAATCTATGCACTATCTAAGCATATAGACTGCAGTTTAATAAAAAGGTGTTTATTTCAATTCTAAAAAGATCTGGACGTATATTATCAATTTGGTACAGATATAAAAATTTGGCAAAATTAAAAAAATAGGCAGAACAGCATGTTAGGAAGCTTCTAATGTATTAAAAAGGTGCAATAAGATGTATATTATTTATATATTGCATTTTGCAAATAACTTTTGATGTCACAGATACGCGTGCCCAGGAAAAACAAATGAACAACATACTAAAATCTCGTAATCTTTACTAGTTGCAGATACAAAGAGAATTAAACGTAGAACCAATACACCAAAGTAATAAGGCCAATGTACTCTAACGTCAACCTTATGATGCCCTTAACAAAATTAATTAACTGTAACTGTTGATATACTTATTCATAGGTGTGAAATTACCTAAAGTTACATACAATTTGTCTCGGTATAACCAACTATAAAACAAGGAAATTATTTTAAAAATGATTAAATGTATGTGTTACATTACAACGAACGTGCTCTATCAAATAACTATTGGGAAAATGACTCATGTCTATCCTAACCTAGCTTGACTATTAATTTAACCATCAGGCCTTGTTATACCGGTGGTATTGGTTTAGAAACCTAAAATGGACTATTTTCAGTTAAGCTACGATTATTGTATTTTTAATTCAGTTAGAATCAAAGAAAGTATTCTGCTACCTCATTAAATAAAAAATAATAGGAACCTACAGCTAACATTTCAGATTCAATACTGCAATAAATGTTATTTATTTAACATCAACTGATACTGTCGTCACTGTAGTGCAAAATACAATCTTAAAGTCACTTTATTTTTAGGACGTCCGTATTTTTTAATAACGGCATCTGTTTCGACGTTTTCCGATAGACTATTTTCGTTATTACAGACGTGAACTTATCTTTTTAATATGTGGAATGATATTAAAAGATATGATGTGGTACATTGTAAGTAAGAACCTTAAACCATGAAAAACAGGGAATTCGTAACTGTTTGCGGAAAAGTGAAGCCAGTTTGGTTCCAGATCGATTAAATGAACGCATATGCAGTGAAATCTCCCTTCAGCGGACACTTCTGGGACCGGCAATAAGTGTCCATAAATGAGTGTGTAAAGTGTCCGCATAGAAGAAAAAATTAATATTATTTAACCTACATATGTTTACTAATGTATCTGTGTATCCTACCTGTGAATGGTATGCCTTCACTTCCTGCTGGAATGAACCATTCGTAACAATCCATCAATGTGCTTTCCCTTCACCACCTTCCTAATCTAATCTAACCTAACCTAACTTAACTGCGATTCTAATAATTCCTTTTTTTACTGATGTTAAACTTTTTTGATAATTTACACACACTCAGCTTTTCCTTCTGGTAAATCCTACTACGTCAATTTTTTCTTTTAAAGTTAGAACATTACGTTTAGGGGCCATTTTAATCCACAAATAGTTTAGAACTACCAAATTTTATGTATATAAGTTACAGTTTAATACAGTCTCAGCCTGTTAATCTAATCACAAGATATTTAGGCTACTACACTGGACAATTGATTCCGGGAAGTCCCTAAACCGCTGACGAGAGATGCCCCTTAAGGGAGATTTCACTGTACTTGTACTAATTTGCATAAAATAAAACAGTTATGTAGAATTCTTTTAAATTATAGCTTTATTTACTTAATTTCATAACAAGCAACACTGTGTAGATATTAAAGTTAAATGGTATTGATAGCATTAAATCAATTGCATTCCTTTTTTAAAAAGATTATTCCCCAATGTATAAAATAAACTCATTTCATTCTATACTTGTGAAAAGTAATCCCCGTCTCCTTTTTATTGCCGCGAATTCGACAACAGTAAACAGATCGAAAACATTATCACAAATACTAACATCAATGTTTTTCATCCACTAATCGCTCAGAAATATACAAACCTGATGGAGCCTCCAACGTTTGGCACCAAACTCGATTTTTGGTGTCACTTTCTACGAGCGTTACGATTTCTATCTCTTTCATGGTGTAAGGTACGATTCTTACCGTAAGAACCGAGGCTAAATAACCACTAAAAAGAATTAAAATATGAATCTGATAAACGCTGTGAAATTGTTCCGAAACGCCCTGATCCCACATGTCCCATTCCTACTTCAACATATTTTCAGGGAGCCTCTGTCTTGTATTGTAGTGCGGGTCTAGCTTGTCTTTCACTGCTGCCTGTCTCTTAATATATGGTAAGGGCGGTTTCAATAAACTTCGCCCATAATTGCAAATGACCTTCTCACCTCCAAGTATCAAATGGCTCTGTCCCACTAGGAGTATCTTAATCTGTATGTTTTGTTGTTACGTGTTTCATTTTTCCTTACTTACTGTTTGTATTTATTACCATTATTATTATTATTATTATTATTATTATTATTATTTGTTATTACTTGCAACTCGTTACCTCCTCGTTAAAGTAATGATCAAACACAAATATAAATCAAAGCCTAACTAGGAGTATGTTTATCCCAACTGTGCTAGACGGCAC
>NW_020440125.1:0-3572 GCF_000699045.2 Agrilus planipennis
AGTCCTCTGTTCTCCTATTCTTTCCAATACCTCTTCATTTCTAACCTTTTCTACCCACGATATCCTCATCATCCGCCTATAACACCACATTTCGACATAGGGCATTTTCATATTTCAATTGCTCTAAAAATGTTTGGAATTTTCTATAATTCTCGAAACATTTTTTGTTTGGTGAGTTTGTAGGTCTGATTCGACGGGACTTGAACCTTGACGAAACTCTTGTACAAACTGGAGTAGGTGGATCGGCTTGCGAGTTTCGATGATTTAGGGAGCCGGACCATACACTCAACCATAATGGAGGGGTTCTTAAAGAGAAACCAAACTAATACAAGTCCCTGAAAGAGGGCAGCAGCTCTTTCAGTAGTCAGGGTGGCAGAGATCACGAGGATCGGTATGGCACTCTGATGCACAATACTGCGATGTGGAGAGCAACAGGAAACCAACACATTATGATCTGGAGTTTGTAGGTCGACCACCAGCCACCAAACAACAGTTTAAAACAAATAAGAATGTACTAGAATGATAATAGGACATCCCTGTAACTGTTTACGAATAGTAGTCTAATCTAGGCCTTCCCTTCTACTCCTGTTTCTGCTTCTTAGCCTTTTATGTCTTAGACGGTGTCTTACCACTTTATCCCTATAATTCCTTATTACCTTCCATAGTACCCTCTGTTTTTGTACTTTACCCAAGACATCATCATTTGCAACCTCTCCTAATATCAAAGGTATTTTCCTCATGCGTCGAACATTAATATTTCTTTTATTTGCATTGAAAATGAAAAAAATTTGCATGATTAATCTCGAGAATGTTCTCTAAGAGAAGTGTGAGGGTGTAGATTTCCCAATTAGTGATTTGTACTTGTGAAAATATGACAATTTGAATGATTAAGAAGGACTTACTTTTGTTAAGCATAGAGAGGATTGACCGTTGGTTGACGACTTAGTGATTTAAACAAATATCTAAATAGCTTACGCCCATTTTGTGTTTTAAAAAATTTTTTTTTTCTATGTAAACTGGAAAATAACTACAGGCGACGTAAACAGTATATGTCATATGTAGAAATTTACCATTGACTATATTCATTAAAGTTTAGCAAATCCTTTTCAATTAAGGATATTGACTTGTCAAACTAAATTCATAGATTACTAGTCTACATATACTTACTAGAACTGAGGCTCGGTATTGTATTCGAATTATTTAAGTATTTAAATATTTGACATCACAATTCAAATAAGTACTTTAAAATTAAATATTCAGATATTCAAATATTCAAGCATCCTAATTTTTGAATATTCAAAATTTCAAGTATCTGGATACTCAAACGACAATTTAAATGTAACGTTGCGATTTTGTGATCACGTACTTCTGAAATTACTTTATTACAAGATCCAATTTTATTATCATGTTTTAATTCAATTCAAAAANGATTTATAGGATAATATTTTTTCCTTATAAATCTTTTTAAGGTGATTAAATAATTAGCTGTGGTTGATGCTCGTAAATACTGTAATTTATATTTACACTGTTTACAAAGTTATACAAAATTACATACTTATAGTTAGTTAGTTAGTTACCTGAATCAACAACAAGTACAGCTTTATGAATTTACAATTTTTGGATAGATTTACACACTTGATTCAATTGTAATAGTTAGCGGTCACACGCCGTGAATCGGACACACCATTCATGTGTTTTCTCTGTGTTTAGCAGATTCGACTCACGGGTGTTACGCGCTTGCGACTCGAGCTTGGTCGCGCTCAAGTTTTAGCTAGCTTAAACTTACATAATAATATATGTATATGACTTAAAATTTAAAATCAAAATTGTTTGACCCTTTAATGACACTATTCTTTTGCAAAGGGACTATAACTTGACCTCTGACTGGTGTAGATACTTTGAAAACTCTTCCACAAAGGGAATAAATAATTAACTTAAAATTACTGTACTTGATTGCACATAAGCAGCTTCTATCGGAAAATCGCATATCAAATTTGGGAGTATTTTATACACACATTTTAAGTCCAACGATCTAACCCCTCTGAAAAGTAGCACCTGTTAAATAAACTCAAAATTCTTATACTTTTTCCTCTTAAAATTTTCTGATGATTAAGAAACTACCTTGTAAATACTTTGTCATACATCCTCGGTCAATTTAAGATTGCAAAATTCGCAAGAAACAGTTAAATCGAAGGAGAGCTGTTTCAACTCCTTATTTAACACATCTTGCAATCCAATTTATTGCTAATGTCGCCTTCCTAAATTGCTCTCAATTAATTGTATTAACAAGAGCTATAAATTAAATAACAAAACTACCGTAAATGCTACAAACACTGAAGCACAGTAAGGTATAAATTAGGATAATTATGTAAAAAATGATACACAGTTAAAGACTTCTAACCTAGGAGCTCATTAACGAGAAACATTTGAATGCTAGCATAGAAAATATTTGCAATTTACATGACACTTTTACACAGCTTATAGCATGTATGTATTTGTTATGTTGTTATCCAATTTGTTTAACCAAAATACATGTATAATGAAATGTACTATTTATGGCAGTTTACTCGTTCCGGAGATAAGAAATTATTGTATTTATTTACTCAAAATGTCACAGTCAATATTCACTAATAAATGACCCCGCTAAATCCTTACGGAAAATTACCCTCTGTCAAATTCTTTGAAACTTTCGATTCTGCTAGTTCTCGAGGGTAGATCAAGTTGAAAAAAATCATCTTTTTGAGATATTGTAATTACTTTAAAGTTGCGTACTTCTGTAAGGACTTCCAAAGTACAATTTATTATATTTATTATACGTATTGAATATGTATGTTGATGTACTATACCTATGGGTGTTGCACATTATGAGTATGTCGTGGTTTCGGACCAGGAATGACAATGCACTCTACCAAAAGTGTAGTACATCTCGACGTCGTAGTGTACTTATGAGAGCAGAAAGTTGGTGTACTCGGAGATATAATCAGACATCAAAACTGTATCTGTTGTTCACAGTTGTATGCAATCCTAGACCAGTCATTTTATTTATTATTTAATATTTATATTAATGCAATACATATACATATAATACATCAATATATGCACATATACTTGATTGTATCTAATTAGTACAATTGGATCTTGGAAGTCCTTACAATGAACGCAACTTTAAGGAGCTGTTGTTCTACACGTCGAAAACTACCAAAATCCCAAGTTTCAGAGTTTGACAGAGAGACATTTCCCGTAATAGCGAGGTCCTTTCCAGTAGTCCTGAAAGCTCAGAGCTTTATGCTGCTTTCAATTATTATATTCAGCATTACAGTAAAATTGTTAGGGTGCTTCATCCCGATTACATTTAAACAAACCCTCTAGCAGTATCTTTAATAAATTTTCTTTATTATATATAGGAAAAGTATCAATGAAAGAATTCATCCAATTTTCCCACGGTTCTGTTATTTTATGTGTCTTTAAAAAACTTTGAAACCAATCTAAAGCTGATCCTTCTAAAAAAAATCGCAGTGTCTCTGCATAATTTTCCTCTTTACATTTTAATCTAATACACTCACTAACAAAAA
>NW_020440125.1:6895-7942 GCF_000699045.2 Agrilus planipennis
TTAAGCACAGACTATGATGAGGGGGAACCAATAAAATTCTTGTCAAAGGAGAGACGCGAAAAACAAATGGCACATAAAAGTTTTTCATGCTGAAAAGATTTTTATTTCAATTACAACAATAATATTGCCCAAATAAGCTTTTAGAATAGTGAACTGTAAATTATTTCTTACTAATGCATTTTATGATGACTTAAGTTATCGCTAGAAAAAATATTCCAATTTTTCGGAAATAGGGAAAACGAGAACTGTTTTGAGGTTCTTTTCATCAATTCTTATTTAAATAGAAAGTTTATTCTGTCATCTTATCTTTTGATATACCACTTATACCAAATTGTTTTATATACATAAGGAAAGTTTTGTGTTTGACATTTGCGATTTTCTTCGTGGAATAAATTACGTGAACCCAGCGCATCCGTAAAAATTTGGTGTTCATCAGTAAGCCCTAGGAAACTTGTTGAACAGGGTGATATTGTAAGGACTGAATTTAAAATTACGCCTATAGTAAGTATTTCTACAGTTTTCGTTACGAAATTTCAGACAATTTTTTTTGTTACAAAAATGGTTTCCTTCCCAAGATTTAAACATCGGTGGGATGTTCAAAATAGATTACGATAATATTGCTATAGAATAGACATTATACAAGCGTAAGTACTAGATGATCTTCGAACAAGCAAAAATGTGGGGAAAAATGCTAAATTGAAAGATTTGAAGATGAGATGTTTATGACTCAGCTCAGGGAGATCCCTAGCATCATGATATCGCAGTAGAGCGGTTAAAGGGATTGCATGGGAGAAGGCGCGTTGGTTGAAGACCATCAATCAACATCACAAGACGTTTCTCCAGCAGCACCGAGCGGCCTAAAGGTTTAGACTATTCCTTAGCATTCCGGAAGACGCCGGTTCGATTCCGGGTCCGTCTGCCTTGGTCCAAGCTTTTCTGTTATTTCCTTGGATCATTTAGACAAATGCTGGGGAAGTAATGTTCCACAAATAATGTTTCATTCCCTTCTGTCTTCATTTCGTCCGTCTCATCTTTCTCACCCGAACC
>NW_020440126.1:0-3413 GCF_000699045.2 Agrilus planipennis
GTGTGCGTGAAAGGCTTATCGATTCGCCGAATAGCCGCGGGCGCCTTTCTTTATGTGCGCCGTATTTGTAAATGTATGTGTCGTACCTGCGTTCTAGGAAAGCAGTTAAATAGTTCAAAGAAAAAAATAAACTAGACGGATGTTTCCAGAAGGTTCCAAAATGTAAACAAAAGAGTATTTAAAGGAAGAGATGATCGCCGAGAGAAGGAGAAATAAATTCACCGTTGCAAAAGTGAATCCAGAAATAAATTGACAGTGATAGCAGTGAAATAAATAGCGCAGTGAATAGTGATATATCAAGAGTAGTGTAAATAAATAGAATAATTCATAACCTAAGTTTAGTAATAATTTAATAGTGTTTTTAAGTTTTTTAATAATTAGTGTAAATAAATAGTTTTTGTTGTTAACAGTCTTAGAAGTTAATTTTGTTAAACCCACGAACATTACAAGTGTATATACGTAAATACGCCAATGCAGTGGTCTCCTAAACTGTTTGCTTCGTAGACCACGTGCCAATTTTGTTTGCTTTGGGTAGATTCGTCGCCTTTATAATATTGAATTCAACTTCAAATATGTTTTTGACAACCGACGCAGTGAATTTTTCAATGAATGGTATATAGCTCCAATATTCCATCATGCGCTCACGATCTATTTAAATGGGATCCATTCTCATGGACTTCCATTTATATTTCATGGGTCGCTAATGTTTCATTTCTTTGACATAGACCTTTTGCAATTTAAAATTGACTCCTAGCGATTTAAAGAAACCAAGTAGCGAAAAAATTTAAAAGAATCGCAACTGAAGTTAGTGTTTTAATTTAGATACCTTTTTCTTGTTGTAAGCGATTAAAACATTGCAGATTGTATTTATCTTGCCTTCAATTAATATCTTCTAGAAAATACCACAAATAGCGCGGTATACAATGTGGTATTTTCTTAAACGCGCTGTTAAGACAGCAGGTAAAAGTTGGTCTGTGTTCTGTCGGAACTGTCTGCGACGCGCTGATGAGATCCAAAAANTATCTTATAGTACACTAAATTTGGAACAAAAAATCTCATAGTTTCTTTGGCACAGCCTAATATTATATATTGGTAGATAATATATGTATATGTACAAACATATGCCATTGACGGGTGGAACTTAAAACTAAATATCCTACAAAAATGTCGAAAATGCTCTTTGGCGAAAACTTCTATCTTTTGTATCTACCTCTTGTTCCTAGTGAGCTGTCCGCCTCTCCAAACGTGTTACTGTAAAATTGGTGCATAAGTCTATAAACATCAAAATCATACGAATAATGGAAACGAGCGACGTGACCTACAGATTTAGACCATAGCATAGATAGCATGGTATTCGCGAAAATACCGGTTCAAATTTTTCTGTGATTTCCTTGAATCATTTAGGCAAATGTTGTAACAATAATATTTCACAGAAAATCTTTAACTTTTCTTCTGTCTTCATTTCGTCCGTCCCGTTTTTCCGCTTAACCGTCACGTATCATAAAAGGAGGTTGAAGAGGACCTTCAGCCGTAATCTATGACGTAGTCCGTAGGGAGTGCCTGCCCCCTAGCATTGGTACCCAAAGCTTTTTTTACAAAAGGTGGTGAATAATCTTAAAGCCTTTTTTGACGCTTACCGTACGTATGATTAAATCGACAGCGAACCTTTACAGTTGCATAATGTCTGCTAGTTGAAAATATTGCAGATAAATACAATTTGTAGCTTTTTAATCATTTGACGGTAGCAATAATAATAATAGTATATATTATTTTGGCCAAGCGATTTTATCAACAAGTTTACAAACAAACTGAAATGTTTTCCTTTTTCTAATGCATAAGTAAAACAAAAATAGTTTCGCGAAAATATAGATAAGGAAGAGGATATTAAACAAGTTATTGTAAACAGTTTTTGTTTAATTTGATGCTTAATGACGTTTGGCATCCATTTTTGTAAATCAGATATTGCTTTTGGGCAAGTTCATAATAATAATTTATTATTTTGTTTTCTGGCAGTCAAACAAAACAATTATTTAAATAAATAAGGTCTTAAATGTTATAAATAGTTTAAATTATAAATAAATAAATTACATTAGTAAATGATTATATGCATTGGAAAAATTGGCTGCAATCAAGGGCGTCGGTAAAGGGCCAGATGGAACAACTCCTCCCCCCTGCAGAGACTCAGAAAAATTTAATCAATTAATCATTCCCGCGCGATGCAATCAGAAAGAAATACTCATGCGTTTCCATGTATTTCGCTCTGTTAGAGTTAGAGTATGAGCGTGTAACGAGCACGAGTGTGTTTGTGTGCGATCGGGCACACGTGTGCGTGAAAGGCTTATCGATTCGCCGAATAGCCGCGGGCGCCTTTCTTTATGTGCGCCGTATTTGTAAATGTATGTGTCGTACCTGCGTTCTGGGAAAGCAGTTAAATAGTTCAAAGAAAAAAATAAACTAGACGGATGTTTCCAGAAGGTTCCAAAATGTAAACAAAAGAGTATTTAAAGGAAGAGATGATCGCCGAGAGAAGGAGAAATAAATTCACCGTTGCAAAAGTGAATCCAGAAATAAATTGACAGTGATAGCAGTGAAATAAATAGCGCAGTGAATAGTGATATATCAAGAGTAGTGTAAATAAATAGAATAATTCATAACCTAAGTTTAGTAATAATTTAATAGTGTTTTTAAGTTTTTTAATAATTAGTGTAAATAAATAGTTTTTGTTGTTAACAGTCTTAGAAGTTAATTTTGTTAAACCCACGAACATTACAAGTGTATATACGTAAATACGCCAATGCAGTGGTCTCCTAAACTGTTTGCTTCGTAGACCACGTGCCAATTTTGTTTGCTTTGGGTAGATTCGTCGCCTTTATAATATTGAATTCAACTTCAAATATGTTTTTGACAACCGACGCAGTGAATTTTTCAATGAATGGTATATAGCTCCAATATTCCATCATGCGCTCACGATCTATTTAAATGGGATCCATTCTCATGGACTTCCATTTATATTTCATGGGTCGCTAATGTTTCATTTCTTTGACATAGACCTTTTGCAATTTAAAATTGACTCCTAGCGATTTAAAGAAACCAAGTAGCGAAAAAATTTAAAAGAATCGCAACTGAAGTTAGTGTTTTAATTTAGATACCTTTTTCTTGTTGTAAGCGATTAAAACATTGCAGATTGTATTTATCTTGCCTTCAATTAATATCTTCTAGAAAATACCACAAATAGCGCGGTATACAATGTGGTATTTTCTTAAACGCGCTGTTAAGACAGCAGGTAAAAGTTGGTCTGTGTTCTGTCGGAACTGTCTGCGACGCGCTGATGAGATCCAAAAAGATCGAAATCGCGATCCGCGTCTGGCAGTTTCGACAGAATACAGACCACTTCGAATTATTTTATTCGATTA
>NW_020440126.1:5831-8022 GCF_000699045.2 Agrilus planipennis
AGGTACTTGTTACATCCACACTAGATCAGCTGAGCGACGTTGGTCGCCTAGATCCAGGCCCGTAATGAAACAAATTGTACGTTCAAATTTACAAAGACGATTTGCGAGCTCAATTGTCACTGGATTGATAAATTGTATAACACTTTTTTGTTGTATTTTGTGTCAGGAAGCCATGTTTTTTTTAATTATTATAAATGGGACACCCTGTATACTTATCTAAAATAAAAAACACCACATGAAATATGTGAGTAGGTACCTACCATGTCACTATATCAAATAAAATAATGAAAATTCTATACTTACATACGAATAACAAATACATTAATTGAAAAGTATTGCAAATATAATTGCAAACACTCTAAGAGTTAGAGTAGGCTTTCATGGCCAGCATGTCCTCGGTAAATTTATTGTTTCTTTTCGGACTTTCCGGCCCCTCGTTTCCCCTACAACTGCAGCAGGCACTTTCAAGGATAGCACGTTTCACTCAAAGCAAATATTATTTGAACTCTAAGAGTATTTAAGTACAGTATTTACAGCCGAAGGCAAGGGTGGCAGATATGCAGTCTAAAAGGAACCTTTTTCTTCCCGAGTGACGTATACCTACTATTTTTTGTCATGTTTGTGCGGAAAGCTCGTCATTAAATTAATAGCGCAATAAGAATGATTTAGAGGTTAGGAAGTCGTTAGCTGTATTTGTTTCCTCTTTTGCTTCGATTCGCGCATGTGCATCGTTTAATAATTACTTATACTCCTTTTTAAAAAATGCGCATGCGCAAATCGTAGATAATTACCTCAAACAAATACACCAACTAGTCGTGTTCGTTACATTTTTTTGTGCGCATGTCCACGATTTTGCACATGCCCAATGAAGAAAAGTAGCTAAACGCATGCGTTCTTACGTCTAAAATTTGTAAAGTTTACTTAAAATTATTTTTTACTCCAATTTAATTATTTCGTATAAATACGACTATTTCATTTAATATTTAAATATCACAGTTACTAACAAAAATTATAATGGCAACTAATGTGAACAATATAGAAATTGAGGAAGAAATTGAAAATATGATACCTGTAAGTGTTACACTGTAATTGATGTTTGTTGTATAAATGAGAAATTAAATACATTAATTAATTTGTTGTATTAGGAATGGTTGTTTAATCCGTTCTACTCAGATTTTTCTGATTCTGATTCTGAATCGCCTAAAGAGGAAAGGTCACGGCGTCGCAGGACCAGAATTAAATATTTTGTTGAAAGAACGTTTATCGTAAATAAAAAGCACAAAAAATACTTTTACCCGTATACTTTATAGGTATGCAATTTACATGCCTTCACAGAATTGTTGTATCAATTCATAAATCATAGCCATAGTTGCTAAAAAGACTTTTAATATCAAATTAAAAAGTGAAATGAAAAACGTCTAAATAACCCACATGTTATCATATGAATTATTAACAGAAAAAGTACAATTAGTTGTAGGTAAGACCGAAACTTGGTTGCATAAAAATAAGACGTCAAGTCGTACTTCTTTAAAGAATGAGAATATTATTCTGTGTGTTTGGGTTCCAATGTGGTCGTAATCTCTTTCTCCAATACTTTTCGCCGGCTTCTGCTATAGCAGCGCCAATGGAATTCCACAACTACTACGACTACGGCCAAGCCGAGATATCTAGAATAATATTAACCCTTTAGAATTTCCTCACGATGGAATAAAATTTTCCACTATCCGTTTCGTGCAATTTTGTACGTCTATACAGGGTGAGTCACTAAGCCGAAATCGGTCATTCATAGACGTTCAAAATAGAGAAAAATATTTCAATAAAAGTTGTATAGGGTTATGTAACTGTATAATAACTTAAAAATATTTTCATATATTGCGGACATCCGGTTATACCGGATGTGCACCCTAACTTCGTTATTTTAAATGTAATCGCCTACTTTTTATTGCATTTTTGAATTCCCCATAAAACAGTAATGTCGGTTTATTAACATTTATTGGAACTTGATTACATCGTTCTAGAGTTATTTCACAATTCTTCAAAAATTTGACGTTTGCGGTGTTCGACGTCAACTAAAATATCTCAGAAAGCAAAGTACCTAGAGATTACGGTTTTCACATTTTTCTTCTGGAAGAAATTTCCTATCATCTACAGATATTGAATAGACACATACATTATATAGTTTAGTATACTA
>NW_020440127.1:0-1389 GCF_000699045.2 Agrilus planipennis
CCTCCCACCCCTTTGTTGAGATTTGGTAAGATTTGAAGGGGTCCCTTTCCTTCTCACATGAGGTTTACCCGGGAAAAACGGGACACCCGAAAAAAATAAATAAAAAAAAGGGGCGAGCGTGTAATTGTGTACACGGGTAAAAAGTGAAACTTCTTTAGATAGTATATTATAATAGTTTTTTATAAAAATTGTATTAAAAATTGTACTAAAAATCAGAAAAATACAACTTTATTACTAGCGGATGAATGCGGAATACGGTTTAGTTTTGTTAAAAACTTTTACGATTGTATCATATAAAACTGCAGAGGGGAATTACAAATCAAAACAAACAAACACAAACGCACATATAATTTTTGTATGTGCGATCTGCTGACAATTTGTCGAAATGGCTGTTTTCGGATTATCGGTTGCTACTGACAGATTAGCTTCTGAAGCCTGTTAAAATGAATTCTTTTGGACATATTTACCACCGCGTGAAGTGTGACGCATTTCGGTTTTATACCCTAGTAAATTTCCTTCCTACCGTCCATAAAGAAGTTTCACTTCAATAATGTATATATTTTGTTTATAAAAAGTTGTCGTGAGATTATCAATTTCCCCCACTCCCTTTAAAAGAGATAAGATAATTATTGGATGTCCCCTAACATAAAGCTCATAATTCAATACGGTGGTCGAAATACATTAATTTTAAAAGAAACAATTTTTCTGATTCAACTACTTAATTAAAATTTTTAAAAAAACAAAGTGTACATACTTACGTACATTTTATTTAGCCACATATGTCATATGCATATTACGCATGACGCACTTTCGTCTTTCACAAAGCGCCAGAAGAAGTATACCTTCAAGAAAATTGAAAACCTGAAATAGTTTTAACAAAAATCAGAATTGTTTCTTTATTCTTATAAAAAGCTTGATATAATTACTATTTCTCGGGGGCTTGAGATTTTAAAGCTTATTTAATTTCATGTAATTGGGGTTTTATTTTTAGTTTTAGTTAAGCTTTTTCTAAGAGAAGGTAGGTATTTTATATAGTTTTTATTATATGTATTTATATATGATTATTTATGTATATCAATTTTTATTAATGAGGTTCAAATTACATATTAGGTACTTAAAAAGTGTGGATACTTTTGCTAAATATTAAAAGTAGGTATTCGATTATCAAAGTAAAGTTTATAATATGAAATATTCTGAAAATTCATTCAAGGTACGTATAGCCAAAGGTCCCGGGTTCGATTCCCGGCGAGGGTGTGACAACAGCAACAATTTATTCTTTTCATTAACTTGAGGTAGCGTGTAGTGGGTATCAAATTCAAAAATGAATTTTCAGAATAATATTTCATATTAAACTAACTCACTTCGAAAAGATGTCTAAATTGTATGTAT
>NW_020440127.1:2002-6396 GCF_000699045.2 Agrilus planipennis
ACAATCTTAGTGATTATAAAAGTAAACAAGATTATTAATAATTATATATAAAAATGTATATATTAGGAAGAGAGTCAGACAGCGTTGCAAAATGGCACCACTACTGTTTAATCTATACATCGAAGACGCGATCAACATCATTAACGACAGTACAACTGTAGGGATAGATATACGGGGGCAAAAGATTAGTATGCTTAGATTTGCAGATGATATAGTAGTATTAGCATCTAACAAGGAGGACTTAGATATAGCTAATTGGAAGCGGTATTGACAAAGCAGTACTGTATGAAAATAAATAAAAGTAAAACAAAAAAAGTAAAATGAGCGAATATAAAGTTAGGAGACGAAAAATTAAAAGAATTTTAGGTATCTAGGAAGTCATATAAGTCAGGACAGAAGAAGTAGTAGGGATATAAAGTAGAGGATAGCGCAGGGTCGAGTCGCCTTCAATAAAAACAAATCACTTCTATGATCGCGAACGGTTAATTTAGAAATTCGAAAAAGGTTGTTAGAAGTGTATGTTTGGAGCACGGCGCTGTACGGGTGCGAAACGTGGACGGTGAGAACGGTGTAAAGGAAAAAGTTAGAAGCGTTCGAAATGTGTCCCTGTATTTGATACATATAATCTTGATTGCTTTTATTTTTTTTATCATTACAGCTAACTACTGTACAATATTTTGTAACTTCTCCTAGCCTAGGAAAATATGAGCAGCGCTATTACTAATATTCTTTTTTAATGAATTTATTCTTACGTCTATTGGAACTTCTTTCCTATTCTAATAATGTAGAGAACTAACAACAGCTGTCCGAAATCTTAAAAATTGTTTAATTTCCCCACATTCCCTAGGAACTCGAGATATTTTTGAAAATTTCTCTTATTTTTGAACAATAATTACGCAGGATATGATTGCGACATTCAATTTTTTTAATGAAATAGTTAGGTCCGTATGGCCGAGCACCGAATTGTTTTACATACGGAACTTTCACCCATCAGCGATAATGATACCATATTTCCAATAAGCAACAATTTCTTTTGCATATTATTACCTAGGTATATTTAATGTGTATACAACAAGTTATAAGGAAAAACTTTATTTATTAAAATTAAGGCATTATTGTGTCTATAATGTCAGAACAAGTACACATAATTTGTACTGTTATTTCTATGCACTGGTATAACAAAGCAAAAGATAGTGGTTGCTTAATAGCAACTAATAAATCACCCTAATCCGGGCGACGTTGGTTGTTTATCTCAATGTTTTTGTGAAACACTTTGACATTTAATAGGGGTTACTATTAAATATTGTGAAAATTCATTACATTTTTTCCCACTACAAACTACCTCAGGTTAATGAGGAATAATTGTAACTGTTGTCACACCTTCGCCGGGAATTGAACCCGGGCCCTTTGGCTTCATAATAATATGAGCTTTGATGTCATACTTCGACAACTAAGTCCTTTCATATTTTTTTTAACAGGAAGTGAAAAGTAGTGACTATTGCGAGTATATCCGTCCACCAATTGACAAATATAGAACTCTGCAATTTGGTAGTTTCGATGAAATTCGTGAAGTAGGTTATCAGCATGGCAAGGCATACTTTGAAGGCCAAAAGAAAGCTGGCATGTTACCTCTTTTTAAAAGTCATGGAACTCATAAAATGGCCCATGCAGAACAGCATCTCATGTCTGGATACACATTTACTGACCTAGCACAACTAGTGTGTAAAGTACCTGGGTAAGTTGCATTACTTTTTAAGCGTGCAGTGAAGGGTAATTAAATTAATTTTAGAAACTTATTTGAGGAATAAAATTTTCTAAACAAATTTTTCGCCTTAAACAATCTAGTAAATTTTTTTGTTTTCTGGGTTGTACCTGCGTCAGATAATTGCCAATATTTCTTGTTACACCTACATCACAGCATGATGAATCTGTTGTAAAATGTGTGATTTTTAGCGAAAGATATCTATGTAGCTGATACATGTCTTGATAAATCTAATAGATGCACAGCAATAAAAAACCACTATAAATGGTTATCAATTGGAGCACGATCTTTTAAAATTACGTTGCTATAACAGTATAAATTTAAAGGAACTTATGATTAGTATTTACTGTCAATTATTCTTTATTTTTAATTTTTACTGAGTACAAATTACATGAGCAAGTAGTTACTAATTTATTACTGTTCGGCATTTTTTATATAAAACATACCCACATATGCATATTATAGAACACGTGAAGATGAATCCTCTAGTTCCTCCAGTTCAGAAGACGAAGATTATGAGGGTCATGGTTATGCTTCAGAACCGTCAGTCAGCACACTTCACGTATGTATTTATTTTATGGACGTTAAGTACGTTTTTTGATGTTATATTTTTAACTAGCATAATNTTTTCTATAGACCAGAATTACACTATGAACATCCGATGCGACGCCATGCGTGCACACGCCACCTGATCCAGACGTTCCAGGTCGGTGTGTTGCCCATGGTAGGGGTAAACATGCCATCCGACGCGGCGAATGCTGTATGTTTCTAGACAACACCCAACGCCACGCGTGAGTCGTTCGAGAACTATCACAGAGCATATATACATTCTTTGACCTCATCCCTATTCTTCAAACTGTCAAATGGAATTTATGCCAATTTAATATTATTCTATACACACATAGTTCTCTTTTGAGTTATTTCATGTACCCAGTACCGCCTAGTAATTCTCTTTTCTTGAGTCGTACAAGTATTATATATGTACCCAAAATTTGCATCAAATCTTCTTCAAAGTCTTCATCTGACTCGTTATTTATTAAATCCATAGTAAATAACCATATACTTCCACTGCTGTTAGCTAACTGTATTCAGAAATTGCTAGTATATCGTGGAGTTGCGTGTTGGTAATGTGCACGGTGCATATCGGGTGTCGACACGTTGCGTCACGTCGCGTTTTAATAATGTGTTTCCGCCTTACACGTCGACGGTAGAGTGGGTCTTATCTCTGATTCTTCAATCATATTATTTGATATTTATGTTAATAATCATAGATAAGGGAAATATAAACAGTTACTAAATATTCCTTATCTATGCTTAATAATAGTTACGTTTTTCGTTAGTCAATTGGTAGTGTACCTAACTATGGTTAATAACTGTGGTGGCACTGTATCGTACACACCGTAACCACCATCAACGATGACTACTTAATCTATGGATGACCTAAAATGACCACTAGTAACAGGTTGCCTATTATAAGTAACAGTAACCACTTCACCTAATCTATGAGTAACCACTATGTATATCCAGAGTAAATTAAAAAATTTGAACAATTGATCACAAGTTGGACGTCAAGGTCTCATTTCCAGGCTTATCGCCCTCAAAACTTCATAATTCCTTATTAGATCATTCCTTTCTGACAGAACCCTTGTGTCCGCGTTGACCGCCTTATCCTCCAGCAAACCCGTCACAGCCGGTGTCCTCAAAGATTCCCTGCTGTCGCCCCTTTTGTTCAACCTCTTCTGCGCAGACATGCCGTCCCATCCATTAATTCTCACTGCCCTTTACGCCAATAAAATTTTGGGAGTTTCATTCCCACCAGCCACTAATGCTGGTGGGTGGGCAGTTCCTTAGGGCGGAAGGCCCTCTTCAGCCTGCTTTCAGAAATCGTGGGAATGGGTGGGTGGTGGTTCGGGTGAGAAAGTTGAGACGGACGAAATGAAGACAGAAGAGAATGAAAGATTATCTGTGGAATATTACTGCCCCAGTATTTGCCTAAGTGATCCAAGGAAACCACAGAAAAACTTGAACCAAGGCAGACGGACCCGGAATCGAACCGGTGTTCTCCCGAATGCTAAGCAATGGTCTAAACCTCTAGGCCATGCCGCTCGGTGCCCTTCACGCTGATGACATCCTCCTTATAAATTCCGTCAAAATAACCGAATATCTCCCACCACCTCGGTTAACAACCACCCCATCAAATAGAGCAATTTTGTTACCTCGGTGACGTCTCCGATAGAACAATAACATGGAGAAAACACATCTCTGTCACCCGTGTCCTACGCTGCGCACCCATGAGAAACATTCGTTGCACTATTGAATCCCCTTAATTAATGGAAAAAAAAAGTAGAACTTCTAAGTTATGAAAAATTAGTTACACCTATTGGAAATAGAAACAAGAGTAAAAAGAGCAGAGGACAGACTAAATTACATTATTGTTTGACTCAGGATGGGAAGGAGTGGAGGTGCGTGTCCAATTAGTGTTCGGATCGATAACCCCTATGATAATAATAAATTTTGACTTTAAGAGCATCGACCTATTCAGTTGATTATTGAAAAATCAATGGATATTAATACTAAAAATATTTAATAATCGTTGATATTATTATTAACATTGTTTTAAGTTTATAATAAC
>NW_020440128.1:0-2530 GCF_000699045.2 Agrilus planipennis
TGAAAAATTTGCTAAGTCACTGAAAATCCATATTATTAACGGTTAAACTTAAACCCTTAGTAAGTAAAACCTCAACAACTCAAATCATTTTACGTTTCCCTTGGTCATTATCTTATCGAAGTTCTACTGTACAAAGAATAAATTAGCAAATTACGAGCTTATGATATCGTGAAAAAATGCTGTAATATCTAAGATTTTCTCTCTACTTTCAAATCATCACTCAAAAAGCATGGTTCTGTCCATTGATTTTCTTTTGCCTTTTCGTTGCTTCTGTTAGTTCTTTGGTAAAATTCATTGTTATTTAATTACCGGTGTAGTACATACTACATTAATAAGACATTCTATTTACTGCTGGTCTAGTTAAATGCAGTTTTCTATTATCTCTTAAAAAGAAGTAATTTATGCAACGTCAACTTCAAAAGTAGACCCTTTGAGCACGTTCTTTTCCCTGAGCTACATCCTTCTTTCTACTTAATAACGTATTCCCAAAGGACGTTTACATATATAGTTAGGGAAATCGAAAACGTGGAATGTATATATTTCAAATTAAAGAAAAGCAGGAAATATTCGTTGGACCGAAAGAGAATCGTTTAATGGGTATGTTGTGTTACTTATTTTGCAATACAGACTTATTATATCACTTGTTGTTTTTCCCCGTCAATGTAAAGAAAAGAAAGGTGGCAATTTTGTCCATTTTTTTCGGTTATTTCAAGATTGTTTTTGAGGTACGAATACACGAAGAAAACTAAATTTTTATGACAACGCAAATATTACAATTTTCGATTGTAAATGACTGAATTTACCGTAGAAATAGTCGAATTTATAAGGTAACTTGTAATAATTTCAATTTTGACATGTTTTTTTAAAAATTATTTCAAGTTTCTTAATGATTACTATTTAATTAGTAATATCAATTTTCTGCTGGGATTTTATTTTTACAAATTCGGGTCCAAATTGTAATTTTTATTATTTTCGCTTACGAAGCGACGGACAAGTGGGATAAATTGTAAATATCGCTTTAATATTTAGGTAAATTTTCGTTTTTCATTTTCTCCGTGTACCAACGCAGAAGTGACAAGCTGTGCTTAGGATCGTAGGTTACATAGTTTTGTTAAACATTTAGAGGTAAGGACAGCGAACGTCATTATTTCACATGTCCTGTAAATTTGCAGGTTTTGGGATAGCGTTGGCGTCAGGATGTTTTCTCTAAACAGTAGCAGCAACCCCTAGTAAAAAGCTTACCTTGATATTGTGACAATGTAGTGAAAGCAATACCTCACTATTTTCTCCAATAGCCATGTAGGGTTAGCGTATGTAAAAGCTAATTTTGTACAGTGCATAACATACGTTCTACATTGTTTCCCCTATTCTAATAAGAGACAGTACCTATGTCGTTGAATAGTTAATCCGCATGCAATCTACGAATAGTGTTAAGTACTAAAGACAATTTATCTTTAAATGAATAAACTGTACAGAGTGTAATTACTTGTAATTCTTATTCAAAAACCATCTTTAACATTTCATTACCGATTACATTACACCTATCCCTACGCTGTTCTTATCAAAGTGGGGCGCCAATTGCCCACATGTTTTTGGATTAATTACATAGACATGCGTTAGTATTGAATACACCTGTGTGATGTCAACGACACCACTTAACATACCTAGTGTTCCGTTTTACAAAACAGGCGTACATATTTAAATTTTGATATATTTATTATTTATACCTACTCGTCTTCTGAAAATTATTTACTACTGATTAAAACAAACAGTAGAAATAATTTTAGATTGTATGTTTCGTAGTACCCCGTGTACGTACAAACACATTTATACTTGAACAAAATTTAAAGTACTATGTAGGTACATGCAAGTCAAAAACTTGGCTATTTCAGTACTTAGGACGCCATGTGAATGTCATAAATCTTTGCTCACTTTCTAATTGATATTCAGCTTAGATGAAAGAACGGAAAACGAACACGTGCTTTTACTACTTAAACTGTGCAATGTTCTTCCGTAAATGCAAGAAAACTAGGATCGCGTATCAATCGGTAACAGGTAACAGTAACGTACTACCCACAATATACCAATAAAAATGTTAAATAAGTACAATACTTGCAATAATTCATGTTTTGATTCAAATACGTAATTATCAGGTAACGATATTAATTCCTAATCGTAATAGATGAGCCAACGTCATTAGTGTTCTTAATCAATATTAAAGAGAATTAAATTAATGCCGGAATCTTTTGAAATTGTTTTAGTACAGTTTGAAGAATCATGTAATCATAATAGAATAAAGATTCGGGCTATAGGGTCGTGGTTTAAGTGAACTATTCTGTCCAGACGTTTCGTGGGCTACTGCTGCTGACATCTTCAGTGGTAGTCGCTGTCGAGACTTCGAGATACAATCTACGTTCACGTTGTCAACGCAGCACCACCACTGAGGATGTCAGCCGCAGTAGCCGACGAAACGTCTGGACGGAATAGTTCACTTAGACCACGGCCCTATAGCCCGAATCTTCATTCTACT
>NW_020440128.1:4660-6356 GCF_000699045.2 Agrilus planipennis
TTTCCTACTTTGGTGCTAGTAACGTCCATTTGTCCATGTATTTTCTACGGTTCAAATCATTTCTTACAACATCAAGTATTCAAGTATTAAACAGGCTACTGTAACTTTCAAGAACTATGATTAAAATGCAGCAATTATTTTATGAAAGCTTTATTTTAAGAACGTTTCAGAAGCCATTAGAAATGAAGGATGAATTGTTGCCGGCTGTCTGCTGTTAATAATAAAAACTATTTCATGAAATACTTGCATTATCTAAATAGTTAGGAATACACCGCGTTGCTAATGTATCCAGCAAATTACAGTGGTTTTGAAGTTTATAATCTTAGGTTAGTAGCATTGTCGTATAGGGTAAAGTCGGGTGAGAAGGACCACTTTTTTAAAACTACTGTAACGTATATTATTTTTTTTTTACTAAACAGGTGCACATAAAAAAGTAAGGATTTATTAGTGTATTGGTATTGTTAATTTTAAACAAAATTAGGCTATCTAATGATAAAACAAGCTATATATGCAATCAAAGAAATTTATGCTTTGGTTCTTCCCATCCACTATGCGAGATTGATGAACACTGAGAAATTTAACTTTTATTTGAAGCAATATTTATCATTCACAGTGTTTGTATCGATACAATGTGGCTTCGAAGCTGTACTAACCTTTTTAAAAAAACACCATAAGAATTAAAGATGTACATCTTTACCACACGTTAGGGAGAAACGGACTACTGCGTTACATTCTAGTACTTACGAGTACGAGTACTCGTAATAGAGATTATCATCATCATAAGGTCGTCAGTCCTAAGGCTGGTTGGACATACACCTCCACTCCTTCTTATCCTGAACTAATCTTCACAAGGATCATTAAATATTTGTATATTATTTGTTAAAGAAATTTTCGGGTTTAATTAGAACAACCCATTCGATTACTTCACTTTATTTTGAAAGTAGGCAAGATATCATCATTTTGCGAGCTCAGAAAACAACACAGCTTACCGTAAAAAAAGCATGTATTCGCATATACAGTGGATTTCATTTATTACGACCTTGGTTATAGCGACCATTTTGTTACAGCGACGTTAAATATCAGTACCTTGAATTTAAAGCATACTTTAGTACATAATTCATGAGGCTATAGCGACTTCGGATGTAACACTGAGTTCGGATGTTGCAACTGTTTTTAATGAATCATTTGTAACAAATCTCTAGTAATCCCATGTAGATATAGCGGCCGGAGTCTGCCGCTAAAGACACAAAGAGCTTCCTTATCTTTTGCTCAGTTACAAAGTGATATTGTGTGTGGCAATTGTGATTAGTAATATTTTAAACAAGCATGTCTCCTAGATGCAAATCGTTTCAAAATTGAAAAATAGTGAAAACCTAACATACGTGTCCGTATTTCTTTACCTTTGCCTGTAACGACTTCCGGGTATAACGATGAAATTACAGTGGTCTCTTTGTTGTCGTTATACCCGAAATCCACTGTACATCAAATAAGAAGTAGTCCGTCTCTCCCGCTGGTCCATTTCTCCCAACATATTACCCTATGTAACAAAGAAAACGCAAATGTTTCACCTTAGGAATTACTGTAAAATATGAACAAAAATTGCCCGCCTTTTTAAAACTTAGTTATAATAATTGGGGGTAATTTTTGTTTAATTTGTTTAGTTACCACAGTGTCCTCTATTTTTCTTGTCAATATA
>NW_020440129.1:0-1424 GCF_000699045.2 Agrilus planipennis
ACTGGTTGGACACGTACCTCCACTCCTTCCTATCCTGAGCTAATCTTCACATTTCCCTAAAACTAGAACATCCCACATTCTTAACTATTTGCGAACAGTAATCTACTCCTCTTAACTTCTGTTTCTGCCTGTAATATGTCTCTGGCTAGACCTTCATGCCTGAGGTGTCCTACCAACTTATCTGGCTTACGTCTTATTGACTTCCGTAGAGTCCTTTGTTCTCCTATTCTTTCTAATACCTCTTCAATTCTAATCTTCTCTATCGAAGGTATTCTCATTATTTGCGCTCCAAACATACACCTTTAACAATCTTTTTCGAATTTCCAAATTTCTAAAACCGTTCGCGAGCATAGAAGTGACTTCTTTTTATTGAAGGCGTCTCAACTCTGCGCTATCCTCTGTTTTATATCCTTACTACTCCTTCCGTCCTGACTTATCTGACTTCTTAGATACCTAAAATCAACCACTTCTAATCTTTCGTCTCCTATCTTTATATTCTCACTTTCCCTACTTTTTCTTCCCTTGCATACCTGGATTTTTTATAATTCTTATATTCTATAAATTATAAAACGAATTTTATTGACGATCTAATAAGTTTTGGATATTTTTCATTGCACTTTTGGTTCTTTGAAAGAGAAATCATCGTGGAATATATAGGATTCTGTCAGACGACATAGAGCAGATATTTACTATCAAATTTACTTTAGACGTATAAATGTAAATCTTGACATTAACAAAATAAGTTTCGTGTATGTACGTGTAAAACAAACATAGTCCCAACTTAATTGAGTTAGATGAAACGTCTAATTAATGGCTCCTACAACCTTGTCTCAGGGGCCTGCACGGAAGGGAGCAAATGTGTAATACTGGGGTTAATTTTTGATGATATACAACATCAGGACATCAAAACTTCACGAATCTTGAACATGTTTTTGTATATTTACATACACATTTTTTTTAAGCAATCCGCGATATATTTGGGATCATGACTAGATTGAGGGTGTCAAAATCTTGATTGAGACTGTACATGAAGGAATAGAACCAGGACAAGAGAAAATCTCAAAAGTTATTATACTTACCACAATTACAATTCGCCGATTTTTTTGACATAATACTCTTCTTTTGGGGGAATCGAAACTAAAATTTTAGAAGGGAGCGGACACGGCAACGGGGACTTCCAATTGTCAACTGTAATAGAAAAATATACATAAATAAACTTGTAAATAGAAGTACAAATCCTAACACGTGTACATAGGTAGTAGGTATAATTAAGTAATCAAAAATCAGTCTTACTCCAGGGAAACTGAGAAGGGAAGTTGAAAGATAAAATATTCGTTTGAAATATCGAGTTGAGCTCCAGTTTGGATGCTGGCAATCGTTCGCGATTGAAGATTAAATCGTTTTTAGAACAATAGAAACAGCTT
>NW_020440129.1:4665-6363 GCF_000699045.2 Agrilus planipennis
AGTTTAGCACGTGGTTGTTAGAGCTGTTTTTAACATCTATTTATCTATTCTTTTATTTATTCTATTTATTATTTTGTGGTAAGTGTTTTGGACCATCCTCTTCGACGGTTTGCCACCAATACACGGTGACATTTAGAAATTTTCTTTGAAGAAGTATTAAATCAGAAGCAAAACGTCTGTGTTAGTTTTACTACAATAAACGTTTTGCTCCTGTTTGGTTTTGATTTCATATCGGTATTCAATATAGTCACGCTTTCATATTCATTTCGTCTCCCACTATTACATTCGAGTCACTTCCCCTCCTGGATTTTCCAAGTTTACTAGATTAGTTAATAATTCTTTGGGAACATCCTATTTTCAGTAAACTTGGAAATTTAATTTAAGCATAAATTACAATTTGCAAAACTTTAGAACCAGTCTCGCGTTGATAATGCCCACAATAAAAGTGGGCGAAACACGTGTCCGTTATTAAAAGAGTTTGTGGTATATCGAGATGGGTCTCTTTAATATTATACTATAACAATAAAAGTTTGTAGAGGAAGTATTTTAAAACAACCTAAAAATATTGAAAATGTCGAAAAGGTCATTTGGCATTTAACACCTCTTGACGTTATTCAAATTTTACCGGGCGTTACTTTATACGAAAGCCATTATGTATTTTTTCGTGTGTTAACATCGTCCTGTAAAGACTTCGGCTTTTCTGATGTCTCAAATTCATATAATTCTCATTTGTATTATTTTTGTTTATGTATAATACTTAAAAAAAGCACACAATTTTCTATCTTTAGTTATTTTAATCAAAGCTTTGAGAGTTTCTGAGTCTTTTAAAATTTGGAAGGAAGTTTGTTGCTGTCGACAATAATTCGGTTGAATACTTTCTGCTGCTAACATAGTTCCTTAATATTCGCTAATATCTTGAAGTTTGAAAGTTTCTGAGAGAGTAAATTTGGAAATAAAAAATAGGAAAACTGTTGTCGACGATATTTTGGTGCTTTTTAATAGTAGCAGAAGTTTTTGAAATAGTCTAAAATCTGCAACATTCAAGGTTTAGAAAATTTGTAAACTAAAAGTAAATTTATTCTTACAAAATTGAATATTAGATATGTATGACAATAATTCCTTCTGAGGTGAGGTACTTTGCAATTTTGCGAATGGTTAATTCAGAAATTCGAAAATAATTGTTAAAGGGGTATGTTTGGAGCGCAGTACTGTAGGGGTACGAAACATGGACGGTGGTCGCGGCGATAAAGAAAAGGTTCCAAGCATCCGAAATGATGAGGATATCGTGGATAGAGAAGGTTGGAAATGAAGAGGTATTAGAAAGAATAGGAGAACAGAGGACTCTATGGAAGTCAATAAGACGTAGGCGAGATAGGTTGGTAGGACATCTTTTCAGGCATGAAGGGCTAGTCAGAGACATATTAGAGGTAAAAACAGAAGTTAAGAAGAGTAGATTACTGTTTGCAAATAGTTACGGATGTGGGATGTTCTAGTTTTAGGGAAATGCAAAAATTAGCTCAGGATAGGAAGGAATAAAAGTGCGTGTCCAACCAGTTTTTGGACTGACGACCTTATGATTATGATAATGATATACTTTAGTTATTGTGTTCTGATTCTATAAATTCATTATCATCATAAGGTCGTCATTCCTAAGACTGGTTGGACACGTACCTCCACTCCTTCCTATCCTGAGCTAAT
>NW_020440130.1:0-6356 GCF_000699045.2 Agrilus planipennis
CGTCTCCTATATTTATATTCGCTCTTTCCCTACTTTTTCTTCCCTTGCATATCAGTATTTTTGTTTTACTTTTATTTATTTTCATACAGTACTGTTTTGTCTGTATCGCTTTCATTTTATTTAAAGGTATCTCTAACTCCTCCTTGCTAGATGCTAATACTGCTATATCATTGCAAATCTAAGCATACTAATCTTTTGCCCCTGTATATCTATCCCTACAGTTGTACTGTCTTTAATAATGTTGATGGCGTCTTCGATGTATAGATTAAAAAGTAGCGGTGACAGTGTGCATCCCTATCTGACTTCCTTCCTAATATTTAGTTCTTTACGTTGCAACCCCTGTTCTATAACAGCGTCTATAACCCATCCCTACATTTTTAAGTATATTTAACATCTTGTCCCATTTAACATTCTCAAAAGCTTTTTTTAAATCTTCAAATCCTATGTATGCACTCTTTCCTTTTTCTATCGTTTTCTCTATTATTGCCCGCTAGAATGCTAGAAGCTAGAAAGACAGTTTTTCTATCTAATCTAATTTACCTATATTAGATATCTGTAAATGTAACAGTTTATTTTTTTTTATTATTTAGTTTTGCTTTGTACAATAATAACGTATTATCATTTGATAAAGTTACTTGACTAATTAATTAATTACTGTTAAACTAATGAGATTTTGTTCATGATAAATTTTTTATTTAAAAAAGTTAATAGCTAGTGTCAAGACGCAATTTTTTGTGTCGTAAGTCAGATATTTCTCTTACTATTAGTCCGAGATCATAAAAATTTCGAATAAATTGGGAAATCAAAAAAGGTATATGTTCAAAACGGCTGAACCGATATAGGAACTCTTTGTTTTTTGACTGTAACAATTGTATTTATTATAAAAAATTAGAAACAGTGTCCCGCTGGTATCGAATGAAAAAAATAAGTATAAACCCCCTGTCAAGAAGAAATAAGCGAAATAGGTTGCTAGGACATCTTTGCAGGCGAGATGGATATGTAGGAAATTTTCTCAGGCATGAAAGACTAGTTAAAGACATATTAGAAGCAGAAACAGGAATTAAAAGGAGTAGAGGTAGACCTAGATTAGATTACTGTTCACAAATAGTTTAGTTATATGTAAATGAGAAAATTAGGAAAGAGTGGAAGCGCAGACGATCCTATGATGATTATGATTGATGATAAATCTTTCTGTCAAGGAGATGTGTTGTATGTGCGAGCGTTTAGCATAAATATTACTGTAAAAATAGTAGAAAATAATGTTTTATTAATTTTAAAACTATCTTAAGTGCTCTTAATACTCATAAATACGCGTATTGTAAATTTTTACAGAATCTTACAGTTTCAAGTTAATAAATTTTATTGGTCACCGTATATGTTAGGACGTGAATTAGTTCGATGCTATAAATTTCTTGCTATATGTGGCAATTGTAGCATTTATTCGTGAAACCTTTACTTATGTAGAATTTCGTAGTTTGCGCTTGGAATATAAATAGACAATATTTATACATATGTATGTAAAGCGAGCTAGTTTCTCTTAAAGGAATTGATGAGGCTTGTTTTAAAAAACCGTTTGGACTTTTCCTGCGGTTGGAAAGTTGGTATTTCTGTCGATGTACATAATTAATGAAGGCTACAGATTCATTGCGGTTTCTTGGTGCGTAATCGAACATGTCCAACTATTTTAATGTAGAGGTTTATTAACCTTTCGCAGAGAAAGGTAAAGAGGGTAATTTCTCAAACTCGATCGGTTAAGACAAAGTGGGTAATATGCCCAATGTTCGCAAGTAAAACTAATTTCTTCGGCAGTACCACTTGGCAATAGTGGATGTGGATTATTGTTGTAACTAGTAAACGACAACCCACTTGGCTGGGTTTACTAGGTTTACCCGCAAGCCCACACATCACACCAAACCGGACAAATCTTGAACATTATAGGAGATTTTCAACAATCCGAAACGCATATAATCATCACAATGGTTCCAGAACATTCTTGACCCTTTCGGTCCTACCATTCTAGTTAATTGTGGCTAAGGACAATCCTAGGTAGGTAGATTCGAGAACATTCTGTCTGAGGGCTACTCTAAAAGCAATGAAAAGCATTCTAGTGTACAGTGGCCTCTACCAAAAAAGATAGAGATATCGGAGTTATAGGAGTATCCAAACATTTTTTAGAACACTGATCGAAATATAAGAAAATGCCTGAAGCCAACTATACCGTACACGTAATTACCCTCAAACATTCCTAAACTTTCTCGATTCTTCTGGTTCAGTTCACTTTAGAACATTCCAGCAGAAGACCACGCTAGAAACATTCATGAACATCCCAGTACATTCTCACTCCTAAGCTTATCAAACTGGACAAATCTTCAACTTATAGGATATTCCAAACAATCTTTGGAACACTAGTCGAAATACATATAAAATGCCCTAGCTCCAGGACACACCGTTTCGGTCCTGTTCATTCTAGTAAACTTTAATGGAAGACATTCCTAGTGACATTTTAGAACAGTATAACCGAGGGCTCCAATAACTTTTTAATCAAATGGTACTACATTTAAGATTGATTGACTTCATTGACTAATCCCATATATTAAAATTTGAGCATTCCCGGTACGCCTCTGTCCTGGTTTTTCTGTAATCATTTGGGCAAATGTTGGGGCAGCAATATCTCCAGTTTTCTTTCATCTTCAGTTCATCCATCATATCATTCCCACTCCAACCACCACCTTTTTCCACGATTCCTAAAAGGAGACAGGAAAAGGCCCTTCCAGTCTCGCACTAGGGTGTTAGTAAGTAGTAGTAGCTGGTGGAGATAAAGCATGCAAGTTATTTTTTTTTTTATTAAAGGGTAAAATTAAATTTTCCTTATAGTTGGTGTGGCCTGCAATCTGTAGGTCATATTGTGTAGGCATTTTTTTTAGCTATTGTATTAAAGATGGTACCCTGATAGAAGACAGGTATCTGTAAGTCGGTAATGTAGCGCACGGTAGAGAAAGGCGATCGTTAGTTGCTTGTTCGTAACTTAGACCGTAAGAGTGCATTACGTGGAAGTGTAATTTTATTTTCACATGATCAGCTGAGGCAATTCGTGAGGGGCGATGGTGTAATGTTTTGTAAGGAGGACGTATAAGATAAAAGAGGACGGAACGCACTCACGTAGTACAAATTGCGTTCGGTGTTCGTTTGACTTGTTCGACCTTCGTTGTCCTTCATTCACAAAATTTGAGTAGAAAGCCCTCTGTATCAACCCAGTAAGCGAAGCTTCGTAGTTCCAGGCTTTTTGAAGTAAGTTTTTTTTCCCGAATTGCCTTATATTTGCATAAATAAGATTTTCTATGCTTTTTAAATAGATTTATAATTTTCGGTTTAAACGTTTTCATAATAAATACATTTTTAATGCAACAATTTTCATGGTTCTTATCTGCTTTTGTTTGTATAAAAGTTGATAAACGTAATAGGTACATGTGGTCTTATTTTATCTAATTTACCTATATTAGATATCTGTAAATGTAACAGTTTATTTTTTTTTATTATTTAGTTTTGCTTTGTACAATAATAACGTATTATCATTTGATAAAGTTACTTGACTAATTAATTAATTACTGTTAAACTAATGAGATTTTGTTCATGATAAATTTTTTATTTAAAAAAGTTAATAGCTAGTGTAAAGACGCAATTTTTTGTGTCGTAAGTCAGATATTTCTCTTACTATTAGTCCGAGATCATAAAAATTTCGAATAAATTGGGAAATCAAAAAAGGTATATGTTCAAAACGGCTGAACCGATATAGGAACTCTTTGTTTTTTGACTGTAACAATTGTATTTATTATAAAAAATTAGAAACAGTGTCCCGCTGGTATCGAATGAAAAAAATAAGTATAAACCCCCTGTCAAGAAGAAATAAGCGAAATAGGTTGCTAGGACATCTTTGCAGGCGAGATGGATATGTAGGAAATTTTCTCAGGCATGAAAGACTAGTTAAAGACATATTAGAAGCAGAAACAGGAATTAAAAGGAGTAGAGGTAGACCTAGATTAGATTACTGTTCACAAATAGTTTAGTTATATGTAAATGAGAAAATTAGGAAAGAGTGGAAGCGCAGACGATCCTATGATGATTATGATTGATGATAAATCTTTCTGTCAAGGAGATGTGTTGTATGTGCGAGCGTTTAGCATAAATATTACTGTAAAAATAGTAGAAAATAATGTTTTATTAATTTTAAAACTATCTTAAGTGCTCTTAATACTCATAAATACGCGTATTGTAAATTTTTACAGAATCTTACAGTTTCAAGTTAATAAATTTTATTGGTCACCGTATATGTTAGGACGTGAATTAGTTCGATGCTATAAATTTCTTGCTATATGTGGCAATTGTAGCATTTATTCGTGAAACCTTTACTTATGTAGAATTTCGTAGTTTGCGCTTGGAATATAAATAGACAATATTTATACATATGTATGTAAAGCGAGCTAGTTTCTCTTAAAGGAATTGATGAGGCTTGTTTTAAAAAACCGTTTGGACTTTTCCTGCGGTTGGAAAGTTGGTATTTCTGTCGATGTACATAATTAATGAAGGCTACAGATTCATTGCGGTTTCTTGGTGCGTAATCGAACATGTCCAACTATTTTAATGTAGAGGTTTATTAACCTTTCGCAGAGAAAGGTAAAGAGGGTAATTTCTCAAACTCGATCGGTTAAGACAAAGTGGGTAATATGCCCAATGTTCGCAAGTAAAACTAATTTCTTCGGCAGTACCACTTGGCAATAGTGGATGTGGATTATTGTTGTAACTAGTAAACGACAACCCACTTGGCTGGGTTTACTAGGTTTACCCGCAAGCCCACACATCACACCAAACCGGACAAATCTTGAACATTATAGGAGATTTTCAACAATCCGAAACGCATATAATCATCACAATGGTTCCAGAACATTCTTGACCCTTTCGGTCCTACCATTCTAGTTAATTGTGGCTAAGGACAATCCTAGGTAGGTAGATTCGAGAACATTCTGTCTGAGGGCTACTCTAAAAGCAATGAAAAGCATTCTAGTGTACAGTGGCCTCTACCAAAAAAGATAGAGATATCGGAGTTATAGGAGTATCCAAACATTTTTTAGAACACTGATCGAAATATAAGAAAATGCCTGAAGCCAACTATACCGTACACGTAATTACCCTCAAACATTCCTAAACTTTCTCGATTCTTCTGGTTCAGTTCACTTTAGAACATTCCAGCAGAAGACCACACTAGAAACATTCATGAACATCCCAGTACATTCTCACTCCTAAGCTTATCAAACTGGACAAATCTTCAACTTATAGGATATTCCAAACAATCTTTGGAACACTANAGGCACTCGGAAAAGAGAAATTAGAACGATATAAAAAGGACAATTTTTTTTTTAATAACATGTTTACTGTTTATATTGTAAGAATCACTTCTTTGACTAAACTTGATAAGCAGTTATCTTTGATCTTTGAACATGTTACATTCAGTAGGGACAAACAACATCCGTTTAAACACGTTTTTTACGTAAAAAATATCGAGTTTTTCAATTGTTGTTAATTAAAAAAACAATGTTCAGTAACCCTAGATGACCGAACAGCTTATTATTTATATTATATGGGTAATTGTCTGTTACTATTATTGTTTTTAAATAATACATGTTTTGTATTATTTGAATATTTATCAATTCTGTTTGTACATGTGTATTTATTATAAACAACTTAATTGCCTTTTTTACTTACCATAATTGTGAAATAAAACGAGAATATATATAAATATTATGTAGCTAGGTATATAAAATAATAAACTTGATGAGGTTTTACCATTATCTTTACAAACAGTTGTTTTGTGCTGCATATAAGTCGGAGATTATTTTTAAAGTAACAGTTTCGTTTCGAAGCGTTCCCTACTTATTAACTAAAGGTAGGATTATCTTGGGAATTACATAAAGTATTTTTTGCGTTTTTTGGAATTTTAGAATGGTATAATAAAAATATACATTAAGAAATTTTTCGTTTTAATAGCAGTTAATATTTAACAATTTTTAAAACATTAATGTGAAATTAATTTACTTTCTTTACGACTACAGATTACCTCAAGTTAATCAGGAAAAATTTGTTGCTGCTGTCTCATTAACTTGGAAGTAATATGTAAAGTTAATTTCATATTAATATTTAACAATTTCATAAACATTAATGTGAAATTAATTTACTTTCTTTACGACTACAGATTACCTTAAATTAATCAGGAAAAATTTGTTGCTGTTGTCACACCCCCGCCGGGAATCGAACCCGGGCTCTTTGGCTTTACGCGCCAATGCTTTGACCACTAAGCTACGAGA
>NW_020440131.1:0-6415 GCF_000699045.2 Agrilus planipennis
TTTTAAGGCTGTCCTTTCTTGGTTTAAACCATCCCTTTTCGCTTTCTTCATTATATTTGCCAATCTTTCTTTAAGTTCCTGAACCTATCTTCCACTAGTCTCTTTCTCCAGATCTTTCATCTTTTCCTTTATACTTTTATTTTCTTCCTAAATTTCATCTATTTTCTGTTCCAATTTTTCTCATCTTCTGTTTTGTTGCCATTCTCTTTTTTTTTTGTTTTTCATCATTTTCTTTTCATTTTTCTTGACATATCCAATTTATCCATCTTGCTAACAAATTTTCTTTCTTTTCCACTTTTACCACAATTATAACATGAAGAACATCAGCTTTAGGAGTAAATAACCCTTACAAAAGTTACCTTTATTTTCATTTGAAATAAGGAAGTAATGACGCACTTTCAGTGGAACCGGAAATACCTCAATTTCGAAACAATTTTCATTAAATACACATAATCCGTCAAACCCATCCCTCTTTTCATTTTCTATAAATTTCTAACAATCAATCATTCTTTCTATTAATAAATACTACTATTATTTATCTTTATATTATTATCATTTCAGGTTAATCATAACGAACCAGTATTAATTCCGGGCGATCCTGAAATCATGCACATGGCAGCTGTTGACAAGGCTGGAGGGGTGCGTTATTTGCAAAATCAAATGGAAAGTTGTAAGACCCTTGCGGCTACATACAATGTTACGCCATTGAAACCAAAAGATTAGTCATTACATTAAAATTTGTTACCTGTTATTTGTTATTTATATTATTTGTTAATATATAATTATCAATAGAACATGCATTTGTATGTTTACTAAGTAGCAGTGACGCAGCCACGGAGAGGATCGGTTTAGGAGGTTCAAACTGCCTCCTCCATGATTAGAATTTTTTAATATATGTGAAAAATCTAGTCTTGTTTCACCCTAAATGAAGTTTGGGCGGACTACCTTAACGCATACCCGAAGCAGCAAATATACTCAAAAAGGCATAACCGCCAAAAAGCAATATTACCGAGGGCGAAACTATCAATCACCGCAAAACATCGTGAAACGTTATCCCACGACTAATTGTAAGATTCTTCGCGCTACTGAAAGCCTCATAATGAAATCATCTTTACCTCAAGACCTAAATCAGAAACTAATGCTATCGTACCATAAAGATTATTCGACCTGCCGAAAATTAACAAGAATGGTATTCCACTCCGACCCATACGTACTTTTTTTTTTTTGTTTTCATGGAAGAGGGAAAATCTTCAAAAGACACCCAGCATGTACGTACGACTGGGTAGTGTCGGATTCCCGAGGAAGGTGTCCTTGGACCTACCAGCTAAAACCCCTCTATCTTAGGGCGTTCTAGGGTCACTTAAGATCCTCTTCAGCCGTAAGTGGTCCTACTTAATGCCATCGGTTCACCAACTTATGCTTTAACCGAATACCTGGTTTTTTACATTCAAGCAGTGCATCAAATAATTCAACTGTTTAGCTAGCCTATTAGTTTCACGATGATTTCACACATCTACGGATTCAACAGTCACCATTTATGGATTCTCTAATGCATCTCATTGGTTATGGTGGCATACATATGCTTACAGTTTATTTAACCGTCAACTCACTATCCACACATGAAGTAACGTCACTAATCATCGCAAAAACCACTCAAATCTCTGAATCTCTGAAGAACATCCGATTAACATCAAAAGACAATCTTATGAGTTTTGATGTTGTTTCACTTTTTACAATGATACCTACGAAAGAAGCTGCAGAGCGGAACACCTTTAAAACATGTTCGCAAAGGACTTCACCAGATTTTTCAAACAGGTGCTGGATATGACTTATTTCCAGTAGGACGGTCGTTTCTTCAAACTAACTGATGGATGTGATATGAATAGCCTATTTCTATGGTTTAGAGTCAGGAAAAAGAAAAGCATAGTCAATTTAGACAAACAAAATCCAACCCCAACAGGAAACAGGTAAAGGACTATATTGGTAATATATCACTATATTTACACCAACTCAATAACACAAAAAAAATAAGTAACGTACCTTCTGCAAATCATTCAAAAGAACCTTTATCTGCATGTGGAATTTAGAAAATACCCTGTTCCTGTGATGACTAATATGTCAGGACGACAGAACATAGTGTGACTACAAGAANTTGGTACTTAAAATTGTGTTTTTTGAAAAGGCACCCTTCTAGTTTTCAGATATGCAAAATCGTCAACCAGTTGTTCAAACTCTTTCTCTTTGAGCATATCCCATTCTATGGACTGATCAATCTTTCTGGAAGCATTGTTCGTCTTAACTTATTTTTTATTCTTTTCCGTTTAAAGAAGGAGCGTTCGCCACTACAGTTAGTTACCATCATGTTTAAAAAGATTCTCAATGCAATTTCTACATTTGGAAATGTGTCTCCAACTCGGTTTTTTATCAAAACTTCTGGAATACTATTAGTTTGCCAAATACAGACATTCTATTTCTAACTCTTTCTCGTTAACATCTTCATAGCAGCAAATTCTTCGAAACTTTATCTCGGGATTTGGAGTTTTCAAGCGAAAAACAATATCAACAATAACCAATGTCTTTATACAAACTCAATCGCTGTTTTAGATGTACACTTGGGATATCACTTATGGGAAGTAAGGTATTTCTACTTTAATATCTCTTCCCAACTCAGTTGGACTATCGGTGCAGAGTCAACAAAAAATGTCTGGCGCGAACTTCTAAGTCTTATTCTTTCAGACAAGTCCTTGTAGTCAGATTCTGTATTTTTCTCTTTGGAGAGCGATTCGAAGTAATAAAAATTTCAGAATATATAAATGTTTGAAGAATCAGCCACATTTAGGTATACTCGCGTTTATAGCATGCAAAAGTGATTATGTAAGTAAATATTCTAACAGCAATTATTGATAAATAATAATAAAATACTTTTTGAACGGACTTCATATAGGTGGATAAGCAAAAAGGTACTTTTTATTACAAAGTTACAAACTCTTTAATGATAAAGAAATGATTCGCACGAAATTAATCCAAGAATTTCAATATATAAATGCTAAAAAACAGAAAGGAAAAACAATGATTTATTTATATCAATAACTAATCTATAATAACGATCGACACCCGATAAAACGATTTTCCGAGGTCCTTAAATATAATTCAATTTTGTACAAGCCGATAATTTACTGCGTACTTACTCCGAAAAAAAAATATTATTTTTATAATAAATCAATAAACAGATAGGTTGATAATATAGGTGAGTACTTCAATTGCGTTATACGTTACATCATGAAATTTGAAGTGCTGACGTCAAACTACTATTTTTTAGAAAGGCTTTCAAACTGTCATTTGCACGGGAAATTAAATATCAAATATAACCACCATTGACGTAATTTCAAAAAGGACTGATGACGACTATTCAGGTAAAGTGCGTATCATGAAGACTGTCTATACCGCTATTTATACGAAATTTCCGTTATAATCATTTTTTAATACATACCTACATACCTAATATAGATATTGATTGTATAATAAGCAACTGGTAATTATAGAATTTGAGCAACGTCAGGGTTGCCGCCTTTTCGTCAAGCGAAAACCAGCCCTGAGGGTGATTTTTGGGGATCATACATTTTACTAAAATTATTTTTTCGAATAACCTAATCTACACTAATATGACTTAGATTTTAAAAAAATTGCTATAAGATTAAAACAGTAATATTATAGAAGTATTAGCATCTAGCAAGGAGGAGTTAGAGATAGCTTTGAATAAAATAGAAGCGGTACTGACAAAACAGTATTGTATGATAATAAATAAAAGTAAAACAAAATTACTGGTTTGCAAGGGAAGAAAAAGTAGGAAAGCGCGATTATAAAGATAGGAGACAAAAAATTAGAAGAAGTGACTGACTTTCGGTATCTAGGAAGTCAGATAACTCACGATGGAAGGAGCAATAGGGATATAAAACAGAGGATAGCGCAGGGTCGAATCGCCTCGATAAAAGAAGTCACTTCTATGTTCGCGAACGGTTACTTAAGAAATTCGAAAATGATTGTTAAAGCTGTGTGTCTGGAGCGCAGCGCTGTGCGGGTGCGAAACATGGACGGTGGGCGCGGCGAAAAAGAAAAGTTTAGAAGCGTTCGAAATGTGAAGTTACAGGTAAATGATGAGGATACCGGATAGAGGAGGTATTAGCAAAAATAGGAGAAAAAAAGACTCTATACAAGAGAGATGAGTTGGCAGGCATCAAGGGCTAGTCAGAAACATATTAGAGACAGAAACAGGAGTTAAGAGGTGTATAAGACTGGGTGAATCCCGGAAAGTAGGCAAATCAAACTACCACCATCTTGTTCTTAGCCGCTTTTATAAATTCGATAACTATCTATTGTCTGGAGAACAGTAGGAAATCCGCCCTTTTTGAAGTGCTGGCCCATACCCGGCCTTGTTAATGAAAACCCCTCCAGGTTGCTGGAAAACCGGCCTGGTAGCAATCCTACTGTCGGTCTTAGAGGGATAGCAAACCTAGGCGCTGCTTGGGGGCTTCGAGCCACAGACGAGTAATGAGGATGCATTAGTAGGTTGCTCTAGTTTTCAAAAAATGCGACAGTTGGTTCAAAATAGAAAGAAGGGGAGATGTATATCCAACCAGTGCTCGTGCTGAAAACCTTAAGATGACGATGAAATGAAGAAATTTCGTATAAAGAATGTATATATAGGGTTGTTCGGAAAGTCATTTCGCTTTTTCCCGACAGAGGATTTAATTGTATTCTTTTGCACCCAACTTCACATTTAAGCCGTATAATTTTTATATGCTTTGAGAGCTCATATAGCAAGGCTTGTGTGTGAAAAATTCCAATTAATTCTACGCAGTAGTTTTTGGTTGGTGCCCTTTTAAATATGGAGAGCGATAAGCAGCATTTTCGACATATCTTACTGTTTTACTACAGAAAGGGTAAAAATGCTGTTCAAGCCAGAAAGAAATTGACTGATGTGTATGGAGAAGGTGTGTTGACAGTACGCCAGTGCCAGAACTGGTTCGCTAAATTTCGATCCGGCAATTTTGATGTCGAAGATGCACCACGTTCGGGAAGGCCGGTTGAAGCTGATAAAGACGCGATAAAGGCATTAGTTGATGTGAACCGGCGAATAACAACACGTGAGATCGGATTGAGGTTAAATTTATCAAATTCAACAGTTTATGACCACTTGAAAGGCCTGGGATTATCCTCGAAGCTCGATGTATGGGTTCCCCATGTTCTCACAGAGAGAAATCTGTGTCGCCGCATTGACGTCTGCGATTCGCTTCTCAAACGTCACGAAAATGATCCGTTTTTGAAGCGCATCATCACTGGGGACGAAAAATGGGTTGTATACAACAACGTCAAACGCAAGAGGTCATGGAGCAAAAAAGATGAACCGGCTCAAACCATTTCCAAAGCCGATATTCACCAAAAAAAGGTGATGCTGTCTGTTTGGTGGGATTTTAAAGGAATCGTTTTTTTTGAGCTTTTACCGGATAACACAACGATTAATTCGGAAGTCTACTGTCATCAGCTGGACAAACTGAATGATGCACTTCAACAGAAAAGGTCAGAACTAATCAACAGGAAAGGTGTAGTGTTTCACCAAGACAACGCGAGACCTCACACAAGTTTGGTCACTCGCCAAAAGCTTTTACAGCTTGAATGGGATACAATGCTACACCCACCATATTCTCCAGACCTGGCACCATCGGATTATTATTTGTTCCGGTCACTCCAAAATTTTTTAGACGGTAAAACCTTCACCTCAAATGAGGAGGTCAAAAACCTCCTCGATCAGTTTTTTGCCAGCAAAGACCAAAAATTTTATGAGCGTGGAATTATGCTACTACCAGAAAGATGGCAAAAGGTGTTGGACCAGAACGGTCAATATATAATTTAATAAAGTATTTGTTTATTATACGAAAACTGTCTTTCATTTCCACAAAAAAAAACGAAATGACTTTCCGAACAACCCTATATATAAAGTAATAGAAGAGCGCTCTTTAACGTTTCAAATAGTCCTTGTACCTCGAATGATTTATATCGTTTGATACAATTCCTAGTACACATGCATAAAATATCAAATTTTACAATAAGTTAGTTTCTAAAGAACTGAAAGACCTTATCGTGTTTTTGAAGGCACGAGCCGCCACTGAATAGGACAATTGTGAAATAATCTTTAATCTTTTCAGCGTCTTAGGATTACTTACCTAATAATACCTGTAAATTTCATACCTTGAGACATCATATACTAGCTCTGAATTGTGATTGATACCGATCAAAGTCGAAACAATAAGTACGTAAGGTTTATACTGGGCAGACAGTTCTGTGAATTCTACTAACTTAACTAACTAACAATTAAATAAAAATTTTCATAATAAGTTTAATTTAACACATTTCATTG
>NW_020440132.1:0-1594 GCF_000699045.2 Agrilus planipennis
GTAGTTCCATGTTGTTGGAACTATACGGAACCTGCTAGTATATTTGGGTTCTCAGCACTTGGGTAGAGCGCGGTTAATCTGGGTATTATGTAATTTTGTAGTTGGCCGTAGTACATGAAACATAGTTAAAATTCGATGCAGAATTAAAAAATGTAATAAAAAATAGATGCTGCCTTTGAAAAAAATGAAGTTAGTCGCTTACTTTTGGGCTACCCTGTATACGTGAATTTAACATGAAAAACTTGCAGTCAAAAAACAAATACCTGAATTTCAAATGATTTTTTTCTAATCCACATGTGCTCACTGTATAAATGCATATATTTATTATACAACAAAGAAGGCATCGTTTTTAAATCGATTAGGTATCATTTAATAGGCCAATAACAATGGATAAATATCGATTTTAAAAATAAAAAATGGTGAGTAAATAACAAAAATGAAATATTTATCAAATTTAGGCACTAAGTTAGTGTTCGGCCGCTAATTTATGATAATTTATTGTCACGAACAATATAAAAAAATGGTATTTACATATTTTCTTTTCAACCGACTAATACAAAAAAAAGGTTCTCAATTCGATTGATTTTTTTTGGGTGTTTCTCTATTTCTACGCCGACTGTGTTATTTTAATTATTCTTTTGTTTATTGGATAGGCTGTATATGGAAGTGAATAAGAAATAGGCGAGATAGGTTGGTAGGACTTCTTCTCAGGCATGAAGGTCTAGTCAGAGACATATTAGAGGCAGAAACGGGAGTTAGAAGGGGTAGAGGTAGAGCTAGATTAGATTACTGTTCACAAATAGTTAAGGATGTAGGTTGATTAGTTAAGAGTCCAACCAGTCTTAGGACTGACGATCTTATGATGATGATGAGGCTATATATCTTTATATATATTTCGAATAAATTTGAAGAACATATTCCACATTTAAGAGAGGAATTAACTAATGATTCCCGTTTTCGACATAGGTTTTTATATATATGTAACGTAAGTTTTGTACGAACTACTCACAAAATTTTAAAAATCCAAAGAAAATATGGAATTTGAAAAAACTTTTCATGAGGCATGACTGCCCTTTGAAAAAGATATTTAAGTTGCAGTTGCTTAAGTTGGATTGGTACATTAAATCGAAGAGTTGTTTTACAAATTATTGCATTAATCATTATTGTAAGTTACAGTTAACAATATTAGGGAGGCTGGTCATGGACTCCGGCACTCACGACATACAGGGGCGGATGTAGGGTTTTGGAATTGGAGGGGCTGCAGTAAAAAATTGGAATGTTGCCTTTCATCTCATATGTACATATACTTTATATATATATACGAGGGGCATTCAAATATAAGATTCACTTATGAGGACTTAGAAAGTCTGTCGGAGGGAGGGTAATTCGAGCGTCGAGAAGTATAAGGGGGGATTCCATAATTTAGTCTAATTGTGACCATATAATCTTAAATTAGATAATAAATAAGCAATTTTTTTTGGGAAAGTTGAGCAAAACAAAAAGTTTGTCTCCACTACCACTTTTCGCGTGCTCCGTTTTAGGTCTTTATCGAATGTGAATAATCATCTCTGTTCCTCCAAGGGCTGCATTTTAG
>NW_020440132.1:3550-6433 GCF_000699045.2 Agrilus planipennis
TAAATAATAAAATTTATGTATGTCAGATAGTTTGGGATTTTTATTAATTAAAGAATCGAAAGCGTCGTGGAACTCTAACCAATTCTCAAATTCCCCGTTAAAGGTTGGTAGATTAATACTTGGCAATTTTAAAAAGCTCCCTTCTAAGTAATCGGAACTATTAGCAACGATGTTAGGTTCGATTTTTGGCGCATGATTTGATAGAAAACACTTCATTTGGGCAATTGTTTCATAAAACTTTTGTTCAAATAACTCAATATCCCTTTCATGACTAGGGTCGTCAGAAAGCTGTATAATTTGGTCATGAATCGTTTCGTATTCGTCGAAAGCTGACTCTAGTTTTGGTAAACGATCTTTAATTTCGGTAATATCAATTTCTGTTATGATATCCTTTTTAGACAGGATGTCAAACGCATTTTTGAAGCGAGTAAGACGCGATTTTAGTTTGGCTCTTTGTGTGACTAATTCGTTTAATTCAGACATTGCTAACACAAATTAATTCGGTAAATTCTAAGGATATGATAAAGGAGTAAAAGGAGTCGCACTTACTTGGAAACAGCCTTGATGCAGATTGAAAGATGGGACCAGGTGTCCTGATGTTGTGATCGGAATGCAGTTATATCCCTGGTGATGATGTGATACGATGCGGTTTGATGATACGTTTTCTGGTTTTTGATGATGTTGATACACTGATACACAAATTGTATCCGGCTCGAAGGACCACTGTTTTTTACGTTTTTGCACTGCCGTGCCACTTCTTTTGTTCGAAATAAAACTCGAACTGTATTTTTATGTTTATTAATAAATAACTTCACTAAAACTAGTTAATAATTAAAATTAATAATAATGATAATGCTTATGTTTATGTTGATCAAATATTTGTGATTTGTTATGTGATTTGATGATAAATTGACTACGTTGAAAGATTGTTATGACTGTTCAAAAGTGCAATGTTATGTTCCATATTTAAAGTTTCTTGTTTCCCTACTACTATCTTCCCTCCAAGGGGGTGGTAACAGTACCTGCTTGGGTTTCACAGAAGTATGTATACGTTTCAAGGCTATTTGTTAATATACGAATATTAATCAAGGGTGAGTATTGAAACGGTTACTTATGGTATATACAACCCAAGCAGACCATGGGCTAGGGCAATAAACCGCTGTATCCAAAACAGTCAAATTACAATGAATTCAACAATCACATTAGAGATGATTTGCAACAAATCAAGCATATCAACTGGTGATCAAAAATGAGTGGTTACTGAGTTCTGAAGTTTTTACGGTATACATACAACTTTTTATTAAGTATTTGTTCCAAACCCATGCAAAAGATGATAATTATTGCATCTTTTTAGAAATATTCAACATTATAAGGTCGTCAGTCCTAAGACTGGTTGGACACGCACCTCCACTCGTTCCTATCCTGAGCTAACCTTCGCATTTTCCTAAAACTAGAACAATTCATATCCTTAACTATTTGCGAATAGTAATCTAATCTAATATGTCTCTGACTAGACCTTTATGCCCGAGAAGATGTCCTAGCAACCTATCTCGCCTATTTCTTATTCACTTCCATAGAGTCCTCTGTTCTCCTACTCTTTTTAATACCTCTGTTCTCCTACTCTTTCTAATACCTCTTCATTTCTAACCTTCTCTATCCACGGTATCCTCATCATTTCTAAATTAACCGTTCGCGAGTATAGAAGTGATTTGTTTTTATTGAAGGTTACTCGATCCTGCGCTATAGTCTGCATTATATCCCTACTACTTCCACCCTGATTAGAAACCTTATGAAAAGAAAGTACATGACGTAATTTGTGTGTCAATTTCTTTCCGAGTAGTAATACTGACGATATTTAAAAAAACTACATTTACATTTTTTTGAGATCATGGGAATTTTGGGCATGCATTTTTTCAAGGACTACTCATCATATATAGGGTTGTCAGTCCGCAGACTGGTTGGACACGCAACCTCCACTCTTTTCTATCTTAATTAATCTTGAAAACTAGAGCAGCCTTANTTCCTATCCTGAGCTAATCTTTACGTTTCCTTAAAACTAGAACAACCCACATCCTTAACTATTTGCGAATAGTAATCTAATCTAGGTCTACCTCTTGTCCTCTTAACTCATGTTTCTGCCTTTAATATGTCTCTGACTAGACCTTTATGCCCGAGAAGGTGTCCTAGAGACCTATCTTGCCTATTTCTTATTGACTTTCATAGAGTCCTCTGTTCTCGTACTCTTTCTAATACCTCTTCATTTCTAAATCAACCGTTCGCGAGTATAGAAGTGATTTCTTTTTATTGAAGGCTACTCGATCCTGCGCTATCGTCTGCATTATATCCCTACTACTTCCACCCTGATTAGAAACCTTATGAAAAGAAAGTACATGACGTAATTTGTGTGTCAATTTCTTTCCGAGTAATAATACTGACGATATTTAAAAAAACTACATTTACATTTTTTTGAGATTATGGGAATTTTGGGCANAATGCTTATGTTTATGTTGATCAAATATTTGTGATTTGTTATGTGATTTGATGATAAATTGACTACGTTGAAAGATTGTTATGACTGTTCAAAAGTGCAATGTTATGTTCCATATTTAAAGTTTCTTGTTTCCCTACTACTATCTTCCCTCCAAGGGGGTGGTAACAGTACCTGCTTGGGTTTCACAGAAGTATGTATACGTTTCAAGGCTATTTGTTAATATACGAATATTAATCAAGGGTGAGTATTGAAACGGTTACTTATGGTATATACAACCCAAGCAGACCATGGGCTAGGGCAATAAACCGCTGTATCCAAAACAGTCAAATTACAATGAATTCAACAATCACATTAGAGATGATTTGCAACAAATCAAGCAGTATCAACTGGTG
>NW_020440133.1:0-6351 GCF_000699045.2 Agrilus planipennis
CTTAACTACCCTGTCCCGGATTTGAAATAAAAAAATATGGCCACCTTACTAATACGGATCTCCACAACTTTCTATCCTGAGCTAATTTTGACATTTCCCTGACACTAGAACATCACATATCCTTAACTATTTGTGAAGAGTAATTTAATCTAGATCTACTTCTACTCCTCTTAACTCCTCTTTCTGCTTCTAATATGTCTTTAACTAGCCCTTCTTACCTGAGAAGGTGTCCTACCAACCTATCCTGCCTATTGTTTTCTTACTCTTCTAATAATATCTCATTTTTCCGTAAGACCACATTTTGAATGCTTTTAACCTTTTCTTTTCCACCACATCTACGTTTTGCACCCGTACAGAACGTGTTCCAAACACCTTCAACAGTCATTTTCGAATTTCTATATAAATTAACCGTTCGCGGGCATAGAAGTGACTTAATTCTTTCTGTTGAAGGCGATTCGACCCTGCGCAATAGTTTGTTTTATATTTTTATTTGTCCTTCCATCCTGAATTTTCAAAAGTAATAGTTTTTGTCGTTATCAATCCTAGAAGTTAATTTTGTTAAACCCACGAACATGATAGATGTTCGGCTCGATGGACCACAAAATTTTTAGAAATGCGAATATAGCATTCAGTGTAACGTAAAATCGGAAAGAATTCATTTCAATTAATTACTCACGGCTTCTTTCTTCCCTCCCTCTGCCTTCTTTTTCTGCTATTTAAACAGTATTAATTGCATGTCAACGTGATCAGGACAACAGTATAATTTCTAATCAGATTCGACATTTACCGACAGGACGTCGTGTCGTACAGCGGAATAGCGGACAACCGTTCGCCCTTTTTTCCCCGATAACGTGTAAGGAATGCACCCTCATCGACACACCCCAAAATGCTAAACCTACATAAATAGGCACCTGTTCGTACATTTGTTGCCACTCACGTCGTTATTCTCTTTCGGATCAGCGAATGTTTAACCAAGTGCTCGACGATATCCTACAAGCTTTATTCACCTTTTGAAGTCATCTAGCGTAAGATGGGTAAGCTTTGGCAACCAACTTACTGTATAACTCATGCTACTTGCTGCCTGCCACACTGACGTATCTATACAAAAATTTGTTCAAAACCAGTGGCGTACCTAATTATAGGTAAGTTGAGACAAAAAAGGCCAGACCCTGACATTATTCAAACTGGGAAAAAACTTAAACTTTTGGGTTGCTCAGAGATAATTTTTGGAGAATTTTAGAGTTAATATGACATGTTTCAATTTTGTATATGAAACTAAACAATAGTTTCTACGAATAATTAATTGTTTCAGCCTTTAATTTATGGAATTCGAGATTCATATTGAATATTAAAATAATTAATTAAATAATTCACAAACCACTGAATATTTTTTCAATCATGGCAAGTGTTTAACCCTACCAGCGGGCATTTTCAGAAGAAGTGATGATTTTAGTATCACATTTTAANTAAAAGGTTTTACGGAGAAAGAATATTAATTTCTGCGAGCGAAGCCGCGGGGAAAACCTAGTTAATTGATATATACGATTATTTCGCGAATTATGTTTTATACATGTGTGTACAAATCAAATAAAAGTACCTTTCAAAAATACCCATATATTTTTGACAGCTAAACCTTAAATAAATCGTCTTATTGCTTACCTTAATATGCTAGATTAATGTTTGGGCAATAATTTTTTCACACTACTACTAGCGTTCATAAAACACCAATCCTTACACAATAACCGCAAAAGCATGTTCGGCATGATCCGTAATGTTATAAACTTGCAATTACAATAACTATCATGTAAACGTGATGACAAACAAAGTAACTGACAAACATAACCTCATTCGTAATGAGTTCGAAATGTCACTGCTGCTGCAAAAATCCATTTTCGGCGTACAGTTTGAAGTCACTATTTCTTTATCAACAACCGAAAGACCATGAAAAAGGAAAGCGGGGATAAAAACGTGTCACGCTATTTCACGTGCAATGGGGTTAACGCGACTCATATTAGATTTGTGTACTCTGTGGACGACGTCGCGCAACGTGACTTGCCCAGTTACAAGCCAACCCATTGCCACCAAGTGTACAATTCCGACGAAACAATATTCGGATATCGCAGTTTGTCCGTCGATATTTACTACAACGCACTCACGATGAACTGTTTACTCGACATTCGATATTTGAAGAAAGTGAAAGAAGACGCTCATACAAAAGCAGACAACATAGAGAAGATGCTGAGTCCTTGGTTACCGAAGGGATATACTAAAGATAAGAAAAAATTCGTAACAAAAATGCAAAAACAGAACTCTAAGTTGCTAGGAGTCGTTCGAGAGAGTTTTCGAAAAAATATAGCTGGCCGAGGAAGATGCGACTTCAAAATTACAGAAATTGATACAAACGACCCGGATTTTCGGGATTTACATCAAAGATTCCAGAGTGTTATAGTTTGGTACATTGATGCCGCGAGTTTCATAGATCTCAGTGATCCCAAGTGGTTGATCTTCTACCTGTACGAGTACAGAAATCGTGAATATTATCCAGTGGGATTTTGCACGATCTATCAGTTCTACAAACATCCTGGAAAGATAAGAGCACGAATTTCGCAATTCCTGATTCTGCCTTCACATCAAAGGGCAGGATTGGGAACAAGACTTCTCAAAGCAGTGTATAGAACATTTTGGGAACGACAAAATATCGCAGACATAACAGTGGAAGATCCATCCCTGGGATTCCAACGGATGAGGGACATTGTGGACTGTAACCTGTTGTGTGAACTTTACCAATTTAGCAATTTGTACGTGTTGAAGCACACGTTTTGTAGAAATACCGCCGAAAGTGCCGAAAACAGGTACAAGATATGCTTTCAACAGTGTAGAAGGATCTATGAGATATTGAATTTGTGTTACGCGGGTAATAGGCCCAAATTTTTAACGGAATGGTGTAGAAGAGTTAAGCAAAGACTGAAATGGCCATACGAGCGAGACATGCGCGTTTTTAAAAGGAAAAATTTCGGTTTTTACCACAAATCTTTACTGAATCAGAGACCGCTCTATGCGAAACCGTCAGAAGTTATCGACAAGCAGTTTAAGAAGTATCTTGATGAGATATTTCCAATTGTACTCAAATTAGAGAAGATGAACGGGGGTGAAGTTGTTAAGTATCCAAGTGTAGTAAGAAGAATCTGGACTAGAATGCTGTAAACTGATTATGGGAATCAATACATATTTACAATTTCTTTTCGTTTTTACACATGTGTAGAATTTTATTATAAATAATTTATGATTACGATAAAAAGACATAACTAGAGTGTAATGCACAAGTATTATCTAATAATAAAACGTGCAGAGTTTTTTGCCTATTTTTTCCAAAGATCCAATTTTTGATGCTTGAATCAAATGAAATAAAATTGTGTATCTCGTAATGACCATACCGTCTGCCGATAGTATTAACAGGAGGTAGACAGTTTGGTTTCAGTATGGATGTCAATTTGTCAAAAATTCGACGATCTCCTCATGATTACACCATAAATCAGGAACCAGACAATTTGGTATATTGTCATAGTTTCCGTATCAGTTTGAATTCGTTAAAAATTCAATGATCTCGTCATGACTACACCACAAATCAAGTGACATACAGTTTGGTATATTGTAATCGTATTGGTATTGGTTTGAATTCGTCAGAAATTCGACGATCCCGAACCCTAAATTAGAAGGCAGATCGTTTGGTATATTGTAATAACTTTGGTATCGGTTTGAATTAGTCAAAAATTCAATGATCTCGTCATGACTACACCACAAATCAAGTGACATACAGTTTGGTATATTGTAATCGTATTGGTATTGGTTTGAATTCGTCAGAAATTCGACGATCCCTAACCCTAAATTAGAAGGCAGATCGTTTGGTATATTCTAATAACTTTGGTATCGGTTTGAATTAGTCAAAAATTCAATGATCTCATCATGACTACATCGCAAACCAGGTGACATACACTTTGATATATTGTAATCGTATTGGTGTCGGTTTGAATTCGTCAAAAACTCGACGATCTCGTCATGATTACACATTCCGTCGATCGTCAAAATTTTGGAAAGTTGAAATTGATATCGAAGCCGTATAAGGTATAACAAATAAACATGTCTGCCTCGTAGTTTATATCATCTCGCTGATAAATATAACCTGCCTATTTTATGGGCAGACGGTATTTAAGTATTATGGATCGATTTGATTTAAGCAACAGAATTTTGGATCATCGGAAACCGCCAGACAATAACTGAGGGTCGAACTAATTTCTTTTTTCAATTTTCCTTTTTAAAAAAAGGACAGACGGTATAAAGTACGTGAGACATCTCTTATACAAATAGATAATGGGTTTGACCAAGTTTATAAAATAAAATTCAACAGTCCTGCATACGATTTTATTGCAGTTTAATAAATAATTTTTTGTTTTACGATATGATTATGTCAAATGTAAAAGGTCAAATCGTTAATAATTACGCAATTACAAAACAAATAGATGTTATTAGCTGGGTAATAACGGTATACAATTGTTTAGCGTGTCGACTAGGATCCCGCAGGACCCTGGGGTGTACTGTACGTAATTTATTAATAGATGGCATTAGAGTCACCATGCGTATGTCATTTATTTCGTCCATTGTTGTTCCGAACAAAAGAACGGGGAAGAACCTTATTACCGCCACCGTTACTACTGCTGGTTTAATAATGTGTAGCTGATCGTCCTGGATACGCACACAAACACAAATACCGTATCCCTTACTATTCGATTCGATCCGATTGATGCATGGATTAGGCTCCCTAATTGCGTTTTGTCGACATTATTTACGTTAATCATCGGCAAGTCTAACGTTTATGTAGACCCGTTTAAACTGTATTTATATAAATACTTTTGCAAAACCACAGGCCCGTTCGAAAAAAAAATTAATTTGTAAACCAAAATAAATTTGTATTTTAAAAAAAGGTATAGCAGGGTAAGAGATCAAAATCGGCCTCTAAAGGAACGTAAATATCTTAATGGGCTTTTAAAAGGCCATATTGAAATATAGTCCTTGCTAAGTTTTTAGCCCCTTTCTAAATTGAAAGAAATATAGGTACAGGCCGGACGAAGGAAGCTGGCGAACGGTCGCGCAGGTATTTGCCCATTTATGACCTATTTGGGTAAGTCACTCGAAACCGATACACAAATAAGCTTTCATCTAAAGCTTTATACATAAAACTGCCTACTTTTGCCACCGCGCATCCAGGCCATTTTAAAATTTCCGCCAGCTTCCAGCGTCAGGCCTGTACACAATTTAACTTCAAAGAATCTGAAAAAATTATGGCGTTATAGTTTTATATCAAGGTCTGTAATTTTTTGCAGTCAAGAAAAGTTTTCAATTTTTTATTGAATTTTTAGGTAATGAAACCAAAAGTTGACTACCTTTTGAAATACACATTTGGCTGATATAAGTCCCAAAAACAAGTTTAAAATCCTCTAGAAACACAATAATAAAGAAAATGAAGTGTATTTGTTTGAAATTTTTATCTATTCTTAGATTGAAAGATTTCTTATCATATTTTGTGTTCACATTTTTGAAGGTGCTGCAGATTAAAATCGTTATTCGCAAAAAAAACAATAAAAGATGTATTTTAGTTGCTGGCCAATTTATGGGTCTCTAACCAAAATATTTGAAAAAAGTCATAGACATTAAAATAAATTAAATCTAAAATAAATCTGATGGTACTATAAACTTAACAGGGAGTATATTTCAATATGACCTTTTGATTACAGATAAGAATATTGGGTGCAGGTTTTGACCTATTATCCTGTATAAGGAAAAATGTTATTAGGCAAGCAGGCAATATCTCACATTATAAATTGAAGCGAATATGTTTTGGTTAAGTATACTGAATAGGGAAAACAGGGTGTTTGGAGTATATTGTTGCTTTATCTTTCGTCTTTGTATCGAATTCATAGCCACGAGCGCTCTCAGCTTGCGGTTGCAATTCCTCCGGCGAACCTTTTATAAATTCCCACTCAGTCGAAGCCGCCGCTAGTGCATGTCGGGAATTAATTCAACGACAAAGACGACTACTTTCCTAATGGTGATTCTTTCCTGTTTATGCATATACATATACCCCCATCTAGGGATTCGCCCCAATTCAAAAGGAATTGTCGCAAAGATACAAATTTAGAAAATATATAACGTATCCTACCTATAAAGGTAATAAAGAACCAATTACACCCAATTACACTGGGGCGGACAATTGTATATATTTTTTGTAGATATTTCTTAAGCATTCTTTTTCATTATTTTACTTCAAATTCATTTCATTTCAAATATTATTTCATT
>NW_020440134.1:0-6344 GCF_000699045.2 Agrilus planipennis
AAGGGCTATCTTTAAAGTTTATCGGAATATCTTATTAAAGGAAAATATTCTAATGTTCATGGGTTAAACAAAATCAACTACTAAGACTGATAACGACAAAAACTATTTATTTACACTAATATTGATATATCACTATTCACTGCGCTATTTATTTCACTGCTATCACTGTCAATTTATTTCTGAATTCACTTCTGCAACGGTCAATTTATTTCTCCTCCTCTCGGCGATCGTCTCTTCCTTTAAATACTCTTTTGTTTACTTTCGGGAGCCTTCTCGAAACATCCGGATAGTTTCAATATTCTTTAAACCGTTTAACTGCTTTTCCAGAACGCAGGTACGACACACACATTTATAAATACGGCGTACATGAAGAAAGGCGCCCGCGGCTAGTCGGCGAATCGATAAGCCATTCACACACACGTGTGCCCAATCGCACAGAAACACACTTGTGCTCGCTATACTGCCCCCTCCTTAAGGATGTTTCGTCCCGAAACATTTTCACTTTCTGTTTCGCAGGATCATGCCGGAATCTGTAGTCCACGCCTGCACGACATCCGGTCCGGGAATAGAAGTAACAGTCCATGGTCTTCTCATGATTGGTTCGATTCGGGTTATTACTGCAAACCAAAATGTCTATTCCAGTACGGCGGAATAGGACTTCGATCATGTTCCGTACGATCCTCCAATCTAGGTTGTCCAGTCCACAACCAAGCTTCAGAATCGCTAGCTTCTGTAGTTTATCCTCCAGAAGGTGTCCGCGGAGTTTCATTACTGCATCCCAAAGGTCTCTATAAGTTGGGTTATCAGAGCATCTTCCTTTAGTTACTAGGCAATAGATATTGCGTCGTCCGTCAGACAGGCACAACAGTCTTCTTCCCTTCCGTACTTGGTCTTCAAGATGTTCCAAACCGCCAAATCTGCGTTTGAACTTGGACGCGATACCACGGTTCATTTTGAGATCCTTTGAAACGCAATGGGCCAGAGAATATTCCTTAGATATAGCGAAGAGGTCTCGTCGGATTTCTTGCGTCACTCCAAATCTCCTGTTAACATGGGGGCCTTCCTTCATGAACTCTTCGAATGTGGGCTCGGAAGTAATAGTTCCTAATAATCTGGCCCGCACCTCCTCTTTATTTGCACCGGCGAATGGAGCCAAGCGATTAAAATGGACTACCTTAGGCTTTTTATTTGGAGTTTTCTTAATTCGGTAGATCACGTCGTTAATCCTTTTCACTATCTCATAGGGTCTTTCCAAATTCAACAAATGTTGGTAACAACAAATTGACCACTAGATGATTCATCATGAAGATACTGTAACACCTCTCTAACCTTGTTTCGAGGAATAACCAGTTGCTTCCAATCTTCCTCTCCATCTGGACTTTCAACAACACGCATAGTATGCCATCCACCAAAATTATTGAGTTCCACTGAGCCCATAACTATTTTAGTACTTGGGTACAGGAAGAAATTTGCTGCCACTTTGGTCGTTTTCCGTCTCTTTTCCATTTCATCACCTTCTTTAAGTCCGGATCGTTTTCTTGATCGTGTTTTATATTTTCAGGTAACCACTCGTCATCGATTACCGTGACGCGTCGAGTTGCCTTTTCATTCTTTTCCATTCGATCACACTGCTTGCAGTAAGTTTGACAAGATCTTCTGGAATGCGCACCAGCATTCTTGTGTCCGGTTCCAGGCCGGTGCTCTACGTCAAAATCATATTCTTGTAGCTTCTCAATCCATCTAGCTACCTGACCCTCCGGATTCCTGAAATTCAGAAGCCAATTTAAAGATGCATGATCGGTGCATAGGGTGAATATTCGTCCATATGGGTATTTATAAAACTGTTCTACACCTTTGACTATAGCTTGCATCTCTCGCCTAGTGACGCAGTAGTTTCTTTCAGCTTTTAATGAGGTCTTGCTAAAATAGCCGATTACTTTCTCTTGGCCATCTCGTAACTGTGAAAGAACGGCTCCCATTCCCACATTGATGGCGTCGGTGTCCAAAATGAACATGCCATTGGGCCGAGGATATACCAGCACGGGGGCTGTGATTAAAGCCTGCTTCAAAGTCTCAAATGCCATTTGACAATGCGAATCTCAATGAAATTTGCGGTCACTTTCGGTTAAATGTGACAAAGGTTTGGCGATATTGACAAATCTATAAACAAAGCGACGGTAATACGTGCACAATCCCAAGAAGCTTCTTATGACGTGAACATTTCCAGACACTGGTCATTCCTTCGCGGTCTTTATCTTCTTTGGATCCACGGCCACGCCCTTCGCTGATACAACAAGTCGCAAATAAGAACCTTCTTGGCGGAAAAGGTGGAACTTTTTCAAGTTTCAAATTGACCTCACGTAGCCGCTGGAATACCGCTTGCAAATTTTGAAGGTGTTCATTAAAGGTGCTTCCAATCACTATGATGTCATCCAAGTATACCAAGCAGGTCTTTCCAATTTGATCACTCAAGATTTTCTCCATCAACCTTTCGAACGTCGCCGGGGCATTGCATAACCCGAAAGGCATAACTGTAAACCGCCATAGGCCCGTGCCGGTCGAGAATGCGGTCTCTTCCTTGTCGGCAGCATCTAAAGCAACTTGGCAGTATCCGCTCTTCAAATCGAGTGTGGAAAACATTTTCGAGCCAGAAAGCAAATCCAAGGTGTCATCAATCCGTGGTAGTGGATAACTGTTTTTCTTGGTTACGTTGTTGAGCTGTCGGTAATCCACATAAGAACGGGTTGTCCCATCTTTCTTCTTTACCAATACTACCGGTGATGTCCATGGACTTGAAGATGGATCAATTATGCCGGTCTCCTGCATTTCGTGGATTATTCGCTCTGCTTCTTCCTTCTTGGCCAGGGGCAATCGTCTAGGTCTTTGACGATTAGGCTGCGCATTACCGGTATTGATTCTGTGTTTTACGATAGTGGTCCTTCTCCTACCATTCTTGTCAGTCTCAAAGACGTCAGCATTCTGGAAAAGTAGATGTTGCACTTTGCATTTCTGCTCAGTTAGATTCCTACAATATCTGTCCATCACTCCACTTATTCCAACAGGTACTGTTTCAGAATTTACCTTTTGGGTTACAGCCTCCTGTCTATCTCTGATGAAATAGAATTCTTCGCCATTCAGTCTCAGAACGCGTCTTCTTGAATTCATGTCGAAATCGTATTTTTGTAGAACGTCCAGTCCAAGAATTACGTCATCTTCAATATCTGCTACAAGCATTCGATGGTCAAAGACAGTCTTACGGATTTCAAGTGACACGTTAGCTTAGCCATGAACAACCGCTTTTTCTCCGGTAGCCGTACGCAGAACCCACTTAGTTGACACGACCTGGTTAGAACCCTCAACTACGCTGGGTTTTACTATGCTCCTAGTGGCCCCTGTGTCCAAAAGATACACGCACCTTTGTCCATTTATTTTTCCACCTAGGAGTAGACTGTTACTCTGGTGCTTCAAGGTCTTCGTAAATGCGATAAATTCGGGGTCTTTCTGTCCGTGGGTCAACGTTTGCCCCGTTACGTCCACCCTATCTAGTTTTCCTGCTGTTGACGTCGAGTACTTGGGGAAGGAGTACTTTTCCTACATTGCCTCCTCGTATGACCTAGTTCGCTGCAGTTTCAACATCTTAGCTTTCGCGTTTCTTTATCGAACTTGCAGATGATTAGGCAGATGGTTTCTTTTAAAGATTCTGACGAATCCGTTTCTTCACACAGTAGCCGAACCCTTCCCTGTTTGCTATAGGTTCGTTTAACAGTTTTGTACTCCAATGCACGAGCCAATGCATCAGCTAGCGTCTTAGGTCGTTGAAGGCCTATTCGTTGTTGAGTGTCACTGTCCCGAAGTCCCTCAGGAAATGCCTTCACTGTTAACCTTTCCATCAATTCTTCTGGAGTATTAGGATAAGCCAGCCGAAACAGTCTCCCAATATCGGCCTCGAATTCTTGTAGGGATTCCGTTGGTTTCTGCTGACGGGTTTTCAGTTGGATGTGATACATCGCTGTAGCGCAACTCTAACCGTTTTACCAACTGTTCATAATCCAATTCATCCGGGGAAAGGGTGTTCAAAATGTCACATGCATCTTCACGAAGCGCAAATGTCAATGCAGTGGCTTTTTCTTCAGGCGCCTTAGCAGCCGCCTCAAATTGCTTGTGGTATGTGGTCCATGAGGACTTTCCGTCAAACGTTGGTGGGTTTACTCGTGGTCCTGACTCTATACCGCTTCCTTGACTGATTTGGCTTTTCTTCCGATTTATTCTCCAAACTTTTACCGTCTTCTTCCAATTCACGTTTCAAGCTTTTACTATTTTCTTCCAATTTTTCTTCTAATTTATTTTCCAAACTTTTCATCATTTGTGACAATTCGTCTTCGAAAAGGAACGTTTCAGGATCATAACCATCCTTTTTCAACGCCTACGCGAGCCGCCACTGAAGATTTGCTTTGTAACCGCTTGTCAGTTCATCCCGTTCTTCAAATTCTCTTCTTAACTCGGCTACTTTTAATTCGTACAACTTCTACGCCATTGAAATATCTTTCACTCAACCCCACATCTGACACCAGTTGTAATGTTCGTGGGTTAAACAAAATCAACTTCTAAGACTGAAAACGACAAAAACTATTTATTTACACTAATATTGATATATCACTATTCACTGCACTATTTATTTCACTGCTATCACTGTCAAATTATTTCTGGATTCACTTCTGCAACGGTCAATTTATTTCTCCTCCTCTCGGCGATCGTCTCTTCCTTTAAATACTCTTTTGTCTACTTTGTGGAGCCTTCCCGAAACATCTGGATAGTTTCTTTCTTTTCTGAACTGTTTAACTGCTTTCCCAGAACGCAGGTACGACACACACATTTACAAATACGGCGTAATTTATGAAAGGCGCCCGCGGCTAGTCGGCGAATCGATAAGCCGTTCACACGCACGTGTGCCAGATCGCACACAAACACAATCGTGCTCGCTACAATATGATGAATGTCTTGAAGAAGTAAAAATATAGTTTCTTTTTTATGCAACTTCTTTTTCTATTCTGATTCGTCTTGACAATAGCAATATATTCACCAATTCATAACTATTAGCAATTTGATCGTACATGTTTTTATAATTAATTGTATTTTTCTTTCTGTGTCCAACATCACCCTTGTTTGAAGTAAACACTAATCTAAGAAAATGCTTAAGAGAAATGGTATGCAGGTTACTCTAAATAAAAAAGTACTCAACCATATAACAAGATTAACCAAAATATACCGAGGAAATAAGAATATTTTGTATTTTGTGGTTGTATTGAGACTGTGAATTATCGGGCCAATGTCGCACACCAGTGTGCAGTGGATAGCGGTATTGAAATTACTAGATTATTTTCAGTAAATTATCACGAACCCGCCCACATTCATGTGGTTAGGGTTTTTCATTTTACCCTTTAAATTGGTTTGAACTGGAATATTGAATAGGAACCCGAGTTTGTTTCAATTAAGTACCCAATCCACAAGTTTGGGGTTATACATTTTTTCCTGCCAACTTATTTCACTTATTTCGTATTGATTTCCATAATGCCATCGGTTCTCCTTCTCCTTCCAATTTGTCCTCATTTCTAATATTTCTACTACTAACATTTTTAACATCCTCACTTCTAACCTCCTATTTTTCGTCCACGTTTCACATCCACGCAATAAGAAATTCATAAATTCATTGGTTAAGAGCGAACTAAAATTTAGCTCACCATTCACTCGATACGGTATATTCAAAGGAAACTTTGTAGTGTATCACTTTTGGGCTCCTAATTGGGATTCCGCTTCAAGCTTATCGGGGGCATAGATATTTTGCCCTACTGTCGGCTACCACCTAAGGGGGGAGGGCTTTAAAAATTTAAGTTAGTTGTCCGAGTTAACGAATCGATTGTTAATCGAGTATCTGTTATGTTTAACCAAATTTTTAGTAACAATCTTGTAAGAAGTCAAATGTTGAAATATAGGTGCTCCGCTTAATGACTGGTCAATCACAGGCTTGACCAAATCCCGAAATACAATATTCGATTTCAAAAATAAACTTATAATAACCAAATTATGTTGAATTAATTATTACCACTACAGATAACCTCAAATTAATGAGGAAAAACTCTGTGACCTTTGTAGTTGAGCAAAATCGTTGTTGTTGCTGCTGTCATCACTCGTAGTTTAGAGGTATAGTAATGGTGTGTACAGCCAGGTATCCGGCTTCGATTCCCGGCTACGACGTGACAGCAGTAGCAATTTTTCCTAACTGATTTGAGTATCTTATCAACTTAAAGTTTATTTATTAAAGGTAATTACTTGAAGAGTCAATCTAA
>NW_020440135.1:0-4271 GCF_000699045.2 Agrilus planipennis
CAAAATATCTATCAAACAAATAAAATTAAAATTTTCTTTTGAAAAATGAAACCATTCCATCAGTATTTCCTTATGACGTTGTCACGTTCAACTATAGTCAGTAAACCGACTTTACAGACAACCGATTTTTTTTAATAGTAGAAATAATTTATAGAAAGCATAAGTTATACAGTTTTATGTGTTTTAAGTATTCGCTTCTTTTTCTTACTCACAATTCGTTAATTTCTTTTCTAATTTTATTTTAGTGCTCTTTCTCCATACAAATGATATTCTTTGACAATGTTAGTTATTCCAGTACAAAGGAATTCAATATAAATAGCTGACTGCATTTTGAATTTCGCGTAAGTAAAATTATTCGCTGACAATAACATAAAGCACAAAGATTCATAAAGTAAGACGATGCTTCGGTAATAATAATGGAAAACTGAGAGAAAAATGTAATGATATTAACTCTTTTTAACAAAGCAAGCAAATACCCACTTTATAAACTATAAAAAGGATAAGATATTTCTTCAACCTTTTTTCTCCTATTTATTTGAATAGACAAAACTACAGCACTAAGGATAGGATTTAGAGTAGATAATTATCCTAAACTTTACAGTAAAAACTACATAATAGACCATTAATAAGTTAATATTTTGACCTATTTTCTAATACATATACATACACATATAGCGGTAGTCTATTAATATTGACCAGTTACAGGTACGAAAGGTTGCCCTTCGTCATACCGAACGTAACACATTATGTTGATAATTTATCCTATCAGATGAATTAGTTTAGCCACAGATCAAAATCAATTTACTGTAATTAAAACAAACGAGATGGGTAAAATGTTTTCATTCAGCAGGGTTGTAATGGATTACTGAAATAAAAATAGTGACATCGAATTGGTATAGTACTATTCTATTCTGTATACTTCGTTTACTTTCTGTAGCGATGTGACCTTCAGTTTGACCGGTGCAAAGTAGAAAAGAACAGCACTAAGGCAGAAAAGGAAGGAGATAACTCTCGGCCAAACTCATAACCGGTGAAGAGCGTATAATCCGTACAGTACTGCACGAAAAAATTGACCATTTTATCCACTACAATTGCATTGTTTAAATATGCTGTTATTGGTACCATTTACTACTGAAAACATCAACGAGATGTTTGTTTATATTGGAAGACATATTAAAGGCTTTAACGCTTGTTTTCGACTCGCACTACTATTCATGATTGGCAGGTATTGTATGAATGAATAACTATGTTTAATGAACAAGAGTCAAGACTATAATGAGCTTTTTTCTCCCTATCTACGATTTTGCCAGCGCGCATCCAAGACTTTGGAAGGGGCACATCGCTAGAGAAAGTAAATGAAGTATAATTATTGCATTTCTACAGTAAATATCCAGAATTTAAAATTTATACTGGAACTTAAATTATAAACTTTCAAATGTATGACTTTTGACATTATGTTCTAGTAAAATGTTTCTGTTAGTCCAAATATTTATCTGAAGCATCTGAAATAGCACAAACATTTTCACGTGTATGCCCGCGGTATAATTGGTCACAATAATATAAAGTTAGTTAGTGCATGTCTCTCATATTTGTCGTTCGCATTAAGCTATTTATTACCAGACTGTATACTGTAGTGTAAATATGGGAAACATTCAAATATTAACGTTTAAAACATTTACATTTACAGTTAGATTGCGTTGGTAATTAATCAAAGTTCGCCGGGTGTACCAACTACCAGAAAGGTGGGAATTCTAACAAAGTCAGCTACTTACGAAAGTCTGTAACATATACGACACCGTCGATTATTTAAATTAGTAAGCTTTTAAGTACGTATTTCCTAAAGTTCCTAACAGGATTATGTATTTAGGGAATGAGACAACTTCGAATATCGTACACGTTATTAGGAATGTCAGGTAAAATTTTGCTTAATTCAATATCTTACAGAAGAAGATCTCATTTCAGACAGGACATGATTGCACATTTAAGACTCGACTTATTACTGTCATCAATGTCCTGTTTGGTACGATTCCACCCAGCGATCAACAATATCACCAGGTAAATTTTTAATGTCACTATTCCGCCCCGATTGTACACACTAGAATCTAAGGTTAAGAAATATTAAAGTAATTATCTAAATATCTTCAAAAATTATACTTTACTGATGCATCCCTCATAATAACACGAAACTAAGCTGTTCGAATGTAATGTGTTTCTTAATTAAGGTAATTAAAATTAAATTAGAAGAGTAGACAATTGAATATTATTAAATTAAAAAATAAAGTTTTCATTTTAATGGTAATAAAACAATACAAAAAATCTTCTAAAATTTGTTTGAATGTTTACTTTACATGGTAATTATATAAAGCTTACATACTAACCTATGTATTTCTTCGGGGTGGAATCGGGCCATAGGTTTTAATGACCACAAAACATCGGGACGTAATCGTACCATACCTTTTAACCGTGGTCGGAATCGTGCCCTCCCCATCAAGGTCACATGCTACATTATTAATATGACATGACTGCACCCCGTAAACTAATCTCTAAACTTTGGATCACTCAAAGGCAATACTTAAAGATTTTAGTATAAGCGAGTAACAGTGTAACGTAATTTAATTATAATAATAAATACTTGAATGCAAAATCATAATTAAAAAATTTCAGTTTTATTATTTATTTAGGTATGATTTATTATTGGGGTGCAATGATGACAATAAAAAATTTAAATAAATTTTCACATTAATATTTACAAAACCTTTGCTAAAGTAGGTACGCAAATTTCCACATGGAGACGATTATGCAAAATGTGTAAATTCAACGCTGACAAAAATTTTCAGAATGGAATAAAAACTTGTACGCATTATGTAAATGCCAAAAAATGTACAAAAACAGGTGACATGAAAACTGGCAAGTAACAGTTTTGCACCAAATGATCTTTAAAAATATTCAAGGTAAAATACCTGGAAGTCTGTTGTAGTCGTTATTTTGGACATATTTTGGACAACATTTATTTTGAGCTTTTAAATATCTCTTTTCTCATAAGATCATAAAGCGCCCACATAACAAAAGGGTTTTGAGCAGTATACCTGGGTCAGTGTCGACTCGAATGTAAAACTTTTTCGTGGTTATGTCGTTCGCAATTAGCATCCAATGCGGTCAGATGTAAATACTTCAAGTATGGTTTACATCAAATATGGTGTACTAATCAAATTACAGTGCGAGTGGTAACAGTTTTTTACTTCGATGTAATTAAGGTGATTATTAACGCGAGACCATAATATACGTAAATACTAATAAGATTCATGTTAGCTAGCTTCAGCTTAGGTACTCTGCGCAGTATTCTTCATTTGGGCGCTTTATCTTCCTACTATAAAGCTTCTTGCGCATTTCAACGCCGACATTTTATTATTCATATCCCTAATTAAAGAAGACGAGATTTTAGTGATTTGTTTTGATCTTATTTTATATATTGTTTATTGTTTAATTTTTTTACTTAGGAAATTCCTTGCAAAGAACGCAAGTGCTATTTGGCAGTGTAATGCAACGCAAAAATGAATTTTATGGTCGTCAATATTCCGTTGAAACATTCAAACGTAAATGATGATTTCGATTTTATTGGATTCAGTCAATAAGTTTCAACAGAATACAGACCAACTCTACCTGCTGCCTTTGAATAGCATTTGATGAATTACTACAAACAGTGTAGTGAACGCCATCTGTAGAAAATTTTCTGGGATTCAAAAATATTCGACAAGGTGTAGGGGTATCGACATATCGACTTGTCGAACGTGACTAACACTACATACTCTAAACGTCTGAACTTCTACGTGGTAAACATGTAACCAAATAGAATGAAAGGTTTATGGTAGTCGGTATTCTGTAATATATATATATAGCACCAGGTTGTCCGTGCATAATTCTAGATGGTTTTGGTTTAACGTGCAGTGCTATGTGGTACTCGATTACCTGACAGTGACGTAGTATGAAATGCATATCCCAGGATATAACTGCTCTTCCAAAATACTCTACACACAATTGAATACTGTCGATTATACGAGGGTGGATTGATAAGTTTCCGGCCTGACCAAGAAAAACAAGGTTTTTAAAAATTTTTTTTTTTTATTTCTCAACATAATCTCCTCCATGGCTGATACATTTCTCATAGCGGTGTTCCAGTCTATTAATGCCATCTCTATAGACTGATTCGTCAAGCTCCTCAAAATAACCATTTACAGCTTCGATTACTTCTTCATTGTCCGCAAATCTCTTAC
>NW_020440135.1:4959-7151 GCF_000699045.2 Agrilus planipennis
TCCGGACTATGCCGGAAGGTAGGGCGGAAGGCCCTCTTCAGCCTGCTTTCAGGAATCGTGGGAATGGGTGGGTAGTGGTTCGGGTGAGAAAGATGAGACGGACGAAATGAAGACAGAAGGGAGTGAAAGATTATCTGTGGAATATTACTGCCCCTGCATTTGCCTAAGTGATCCAAGGAAACCACATAAAAAAATAAAAGCAATGGTATAAACCTCTGGCCATGTCGCCTGTTTAAATAGTTTGATCGATCTTTCGGGAACCATTTTAAAATTCTTTTGGGGATGAAACAGATAGACATGGAGACTTTGGTCTCTCGCGAACCGTCACCAAAATGATTTTATGCATGAACCACCTCGAAGACCTACCAAATGTAGGAAATGTTCTGGTTATTGATTCCTGTTTAAACTTCAGAAAGGTGCTTATAAATTGGTCCAATATGTATCTATCCCAATTGTTAGACGTTGTTGAATAGGTAGTTACACAATAAATTGTATAACTGTCAGCCACTATAAGAACCAAGCTAAAATGAAACTCAAAGCTAATACTAAAGACGCAAGACTAATATCATAATGATCCAAGCTTTGTTCTATTTGAGATTAGGTTATGGTTGGGAAAAGGCTACTCTGATTTGAAAATAAATCGGGGATGTAAACTCAACCAAAACTTGACCTAGAGAGGTATTATACCTTTTATTAAGTTTTTGGGTTAATAATTAGTAATAATGGAGGCCGTGGTTGACAATGAGCTGTCATTTTAGATTCAGGCAGTAACATACGTATACGTATAGGTAAATATAATAAACACGATAGAACTGTTTTTCTTGTATATCATTCTAATTAGCATGAATACATAAACTTATAATGCTACCCTTAAAATTTATGGAGCAAAGTTGTCATCCTGTACCAATACGGGATTTCACAGAAAACTACACTTAAATCAACTGGGAATTTCCAGCCAACTTCATTTAATCAAACTTACTGAAAATTGAGAAAGTTTTAATTCACTTCCTATCTTTATATCATTATTCGTATCGGTCTTTCATATTAGAGAGTCACCGACATAATAATTCCATCCGTGCCAAGGTGATAATATTCAGACGAGTACATACTAAACAAGAACCTATAAACTTACGCTTAAAAACACACTCACGTAATAATGGAATAGAGAAGTTAGACTAATAAGATGTAGAATTTAAAGCGAAGTGTTCACTTAAGATTTACCAGTAGGTAAGTTGGTAAGTCCTAGTTTTTTTTATAAAAATATTATATTGGTTACTTTAAGTTGTCTACCTAAATACGCAACAGTTATAGTACTTTTATCTAAAAATATACATCTGCCAATTATTTATCAAACAAAAGAACATTTTAAACTTTAGCCTGATGTATTTCGATGAGGTAAAATCGAAATAAGTGATTTTCATCATCATCATAAGGTCGTCAGTCCTAAGACTCGTTGGACACGTACCTCCACTCTTTCCTATTCTAAGCTAATCTTCGCATTTCCCTAAAACTAGAATAACCCACATCCTTAACTATTTGCGAACAGTAATCTAACCTAGGTCAACCTCTACCCCTCCTAACTCCTGCTTCTGCCTCTAATATATCTCGGACTAGATCTTCATGCCTGAGAAGGTATCCTACCAACCTATCTCGCCTATTATTTTTTATGGAGTTCAATAGAGTCCTCTGTTCTCCTATTCTTTCCAATACCTCCTCATTTCTAACCTTTTCTACCCACGTTATCCTCATCATTGGTCTATAACACCACAATTCGAAGGCTTCTAACCTTTTCTTTTCCGCCGCACCCACTGTCCATGTTTCGCACCCGTACAACGCCGCGCTCCATTTTAAAGTGGAAAAAATTAGTTTGTATGTGACCTGGTTTTTAATTGTGATCTTGCATAAAGTATTTGTTTGTCGGGTTAATGAGAAAATAAATAATTTCAAAATGCTATTTAGTAATTTCAAAAAACTGGTAATGAAGCTGAAAAACTATTCAATAGCGGTTCTCAAAAACTACGAAAATTCTAAAATCCTATACGGTCTCAACAGTCATCAAATTAAACTGAAAATTAATACAACTGTATTACATCATGTATAATACATTTTTATTTCCATATTATCCAATATGTTAAGACAGCGAACTAATGACGCGTTCCCGAGATAAAAATGTTTAGTCTCTCAGAGTCTCT
>NW_020440136.1:0-3161 GCF_000699045.2 Agrilus planipennis
TATATTATTACTACTGTATCCTACATCTCTAAAATTCCTTTTAATTATATTATACGCCTCATCGGTTTTACCCACTTCAAACTTTTCTTCTACTTCTTTACACATCCTATCAATCCACTGTCCTTTAGCTGCCCTACACTTCCTAATTATTTTCCACTTTATAGCTTTATATCGTTTTTTGAGCTTCTTCGTCTGTCCTGTTTTTGTATTTCCGCCTTTCGTCTATTAATACAACAATCTAGTTTGTGATCAAGGGTTTTCTACTTTCGCTTGTTTAAGATCTAGTATATCTGTAGCTGCTGACTTTAGGCACGTTTTAATGCAGTTCCATTCTGTCTCTATGTCCCCGTCATTCGTTTCTCCCACCGCCTTTAGTATTTCGTTTGTCCTTTTACCTAGCCTATCACGCGTTTCGTTACATTTTAGCTTTTCTAAGTCAAGACGTCTCCTACCTTCCCTCTTTTTCAGAATTTTCAATTCAAGATTGATCTTCATATCTACGAAGTTAATTTCTACTCCTACAGTCCTTCACTTGATTTTTAAATTGTTGCCTAACAAGTATCTATGTACATACATACATTATTCGGTGTACATTTCTGTGGTAAATTTAATGCTCTACAAGAAAAGTTCTTTTCGATAATTACACAGGAGATAAAAATTACTACTTTGGAGGGAGAGATGGAAAGAAGAAATAAATTAGAGAAAAGAACCAACATCGTTGTGTTTGGTGTAGAGCTGGGAAGGGGGATTGGAGAGTTGAAATGAAAGATCTGATAAAAGAGAAGCTGAAAGTTGAAACAGAGATCTTGGAAATTTGGAAAATAAAAGAAAAGATATGAACAATATAAACAAAAAGAATCTGAGAGGAACAAGCATATTTATTAAGGAGGATTTGACAACACAGGAGAAAAGGGGAAGAATAATGGTAAAGAAATTAGGGTGGGTTATAAAAATATACAATTAGGAGAGGTACTGTGGGTATGGGACGATCAAGAGAAGAGGATGATAAATGCAGAAAATAAGACATTTCGGGATAATGGGGAAAGATACGAGGGGCCTTGTGGGAATGGTGCCTAAAAAGAATATTAACCTCGTGGCGTGGAATGTAGCGGTGGTGAAGAATAAGGATTATAGTTTTTGGGATTTTTTAAAGAATTATGAAATACTTTGTTTATGTGATACTTGGCTTGAGTGTAAAGATATAGGGCACATAGGGAGTAATTTAGATGATCACAATTGGGAATTTATTGATGTTACAAGAGCTGGAAAAAAGGCAGAGCTAAAGGAGGTTTGTTGGCGGGAATAAAAAAATATCTCAAACTTGAGATAACGGAAATTAATGATGAATTAGTAATGATAAGAGGGTTGATATATAAGATAATGTGGGTATTTTTTAAACAAAAAGAAAAAAAGTAATTTAGATTATATAGAAGAAAAAATTCAATTCAGTAGGAATTATAACATAATGTTAGTTGGGGATTTTAATATAAGAATTGGGAATGAAGTATGTGCAGTAAGGGAGGATAACTTTCGTATATAAGAAATTGAAGGGATAAATATGTTGATACGGAAGGGAAGGAATTCATAGAATGGGGAACTAGGAATGGACTGGCGATATTAAATGGAACTACAGAAGGGGATAGAAATGGGGAATATACTTTTTTTAGGGAAAGGAAAAACGGTGATAGATTACGATATGGTTAATGGGGAAGCTTGGGAAGAAATTGATAGGTTTGAAGTCATGGGTATGATAGGATCAGACCATTTACCAATAGCAATTGAGTGGAAGAAAGAAGTGAATGATAGTAGAGAGGAATGTGTGAATAAACTTGTTATTAAATGGACAGCGGGAGCCATTGAAAAATACAGAAAAAATATAAATGAGAGAGTGAATGAAATTCACCATTGGAAAGAGATGATAAAAATAGTTAATGAATGTATGATTAAGGAAAGAGTAGAGGTGAGAAGTAACAATAATAGATGGCGGAACTCTGCATGTTTGAGGAAAAAGAAAGAATATATAAGGGCATTAGGTAAGTGGAGGAATAATGAATGTGAAGAGTTGGAATATAAAAAAATGAGATGGGAATATAAGGACCAGATTAAAAAAAGTAGGGAAGAGTATAGTGACGAGTTGATAAAAAAATTCAATATGGCCAAGGAACTGAAGAATTTTGGAAAATAGTTAATTTATATAAAAACAAAAAAGAGAAAGGTATAAGTAGAATTATATCAGATGAAGAGTGGTACAGGCACTTTAAAGGAGTGTTAGAAGGAAGAGAGGAGTTGATTGCAGAAGACTACATGATAAGGGAGGTAGGAGAAGAGGAGAGAAAGATACCATGTATGTAATAGGTGAAGCTATGAAAGGCATAAATTCGTTGACAAAAAAAGGCTTGTGGGCAGGATGGGATACCAGGTGAGGCTTGGATATATGCTGGAGATTTAATATGCGATAAATTATATGAGATGTTTAAAGGGATATGGAAAAATAATGAAATACCTGATGAGTGGAAATGTGGTGCAATAGTACCAGTGTATAAAAGGGATGGAAGGAATAATGTCAAAAATTATAGGGGTATTACAGTCATGGACTCGGGGTATAAAATATATACCGCTATAATCAACAGTAAACTAGGGGAGATGATTGAACAAAATGATATTTTAAGGGAAACACAAGTTGCGTTTAGAAAGGAAAGGAGTACTAAAGATGCTATCTTTTTGTTAAAGAATATTATCGAATCATATTTAAATATTAAAAAAAGGTGTTTGTAGTATTTGTGGACTTAAAAAGGCATTTGACACGGTAGACAGAGGGGAATTGATAAACATGTTACGGATGGGTAAAATTGAAAAATGGTTAATTGGGAGAATAATGGAAATACATAGGAAAATTGCAGGAATTGTAAGATTAAGTGGTAAAGAAACAAGGAAATTTTGGATGGAAAAAAGTGTAAGTTGAGTACACAACTGTTTAATATATATCTAAGTGATTTAAATAAGGGAGGGTGGGGTAGTGGTAGGTAGAAAGAAAATATGGATCATGTCGTATGCTGATGAACCATAGTGCATTAAAAGATATGATGGGAGCGTTGGAAAGATATTTAAGAAGGAAGTGTTTGGAGTTAAATGTTAGTAAGACTAAGTATATGGAATTTGGA
>NW_020440136.1:5528-6345 GCF_000699045.2 Agrilus planipennis
CGTATCAGGCGTTTTGATCCCCCGACAAAATGTCCCCGGACAAAATATCCCTGACAAAATATCCCTGGACAAAATATCCCCGTGACAAAATATCCCCGTAACAAAATATTTCCAGACTAAATATCATCGAACAAAAGCCCCGATAATGAAATATTTCATATATTTATTTGTATTTATTTAATAATAATAACGTTTGATTGTCAGTAATATATAAGTCATTAAATCGATAATCAAATAAATATAATAGCATATATATTGGTTCCATGATTTTTCCATGGTTCCAGTAGTTATTATAAACTAGTTAAATTTACTTTATATTCTTTGATACAATAACAATTATTTGGTGTCATTTTTTTAGCACATTGATATTCACTATTAAAGCGTATAAAAATGTAACATTTAGAGTTTGACCGCGTTAGGTTAGGGTAGGTTGCGCTGGATTGACTTGGGTTGGATTGTATTATGTTTGATCATGTGAGGTGTGGTTGGTAAGGAAGGGAACGACGGCAAGGTGGCATGGCGCAAGATTGACAGGGTTAGGTTGAATAAAATATTGGAAAAAATTTCTTATAGCGATTTTTAGGGTGGGGGGATATTTTGTCTAGGGATATTTAGTCTGGAGATATATTGTCACGGGGACATTTTGTCACGGGGATACTTTGTCCGGGGATATTTTGTCGGGGATATTTTGTGCGGGGATATTTCGTCGGGGATATTTTGTACGGGGATATTTTGTCGGGGATATTTTGTGCGGTGATATTTTGTCGGGGGATGAAAAATCATGGAACCGCCAAGTCATATGCAAGGTTTTATACCA
>NW_020440137.1:0-5493 GCF_000699045.2 Agrilus planipennis
ATTGGAATTCACAATGTGAAGTAGCTTTTAATCTTTTAAAGAATCAAATAACGTCACCTCCATTATTACAGTACCCTGATTTTAATAAACATTTTTTGTTAACAACTGACTCTAGTAACTTTGCCATAGGAGCTATACTGTCTCAGGGCGAAATTGGAAAAGATTTACCTATCGCTTATCCTAACAGAACCCTAAATAAAGCAGAATTAAATTACTCAACCACAGAAAAAGAGATGTTAGCCATTACTTGGGCAGTTAAGCATTTTAGGCCATAAGCCATTAGGCCATAAGCCATTAACTTACATATTTAACGTTAAAGACCCGGGTTCAAGACTTATTCATTTCAGAATTAAATTAGAGGAATACGAGTATACCATAGTGTATAAAGCCGGTAAAAATAATACAAATGCAGATGCTTTAAGTAGAATCACAACTATAAACGCAAATAACCAACTAATTACTGATTACGAAGAATTTAAAAAACATTTGAAACACCACATCGTTATAAATACTAAAATTAAACAAATACGCAATTCCAACATTCCAGAAAATAACCCTGTAGTTGTATTTATTCCTAAGAATTTTCATAACGCTTTATATAAAAACCTTACAAGTAATAGACTTTTACTAGACGTAACGAACACAAAAATTACATTCCTCAAAGAATGCCCTGTTGGCGATGTTATCGAATTTTATTCAAAACAAACAAAATTTTTCCTTTTAGTAGATAATGAAAACATATCTGATAAACCAAATTATAATATCTGGCAATGCCTTTTGAAATTGCGAAACAAATTTATTAATGAAAAATTAGAATTAACCTTTTTACAACTACACTATTCCAACGCTGTCAATTGGGAAATAGTAAATCCAATTTTACGATATCTTTTCAAAAGTCTTTCTATTTCAAACACCCTTCATACAAGCGACTTATTAACACCAAAACCAGAGGAAATATCCGAAATTTTAAAAGAATTCCATCAATGTCCATTAGGCGGTCATCAAGACTTTTCACGAACACTTAAGCGACTAAAGCAGTATTATTTTTGGAATAAAATGAGAAAAGACGTTAAACAATATATAAAAAAGTGTCAGTTTATTTATCACTTATAATCCTAGACCCCGTAACAGCTTTCACCAATCATTCCCACATACATATCGAAATTTTAGTTTTCCAAATTCGACATCCTCTTCTAACAATTCATTTAGACCAAATCAAAGTTTTCGAAATAATTCTTTTTCAAACACACAAATGTCCCAAACACAAGTTACACCTAATTCAAATTTTAATAGTAGAAGCTATCATACTAACCCTTCTGGCAACTCCTCAAATTTCATAAATGGCCCTCACCGTCAATTTCAAAATCCTAGAAATAATACTCCCGACAATTACTTCGCCAATTCTGCTAATGTTAATAATTTCGAAAATTCGGGAAACGACAACAAAGCCTCGTCTATTCACGGCCAAACGAGTGCTTTATAAACCAGTATAACGGCTGTGATCCATTTTCTAACTTAATTACTAATCCAGAAACCTGTTTTAGTACCCAAAATTATAATAAACCTTTTAACAATCCTACAAACCGTAATCCATATACAAATGCGAATGATCCCAAATTAAAATCTAATTCCCAAAATCCAAACTCAGATTCTTTTTCAATTATTAATTCAAACAATTCTATTTGCCTTTCTCTTAATTTTGAAAAATTAGATATAATTGAATTACCGATAGGATCTCCTCCCACTATAAGCACTAAACTAATTGTCGACACTGGTGCTGATGTCTCACTAATAAAATTATCAAAATTGAAGCAGGACATTGCTATTAATACAGAATCAATAATCGAACTTAGAGGTATTTCTAAAGAACCAGTACTCACACTTGGCATTTGTCACATTTTAATTCCCATTAATTTTAACAAAACAATAGTTCACCCTTTCCACGTAGTTTCTAATGATTTTCCAATCAAAAGTGATGGTATCTTAGGGCGCGATTTTATGCAGTTGTATAAAGTAAAAATTGATTATGAATTGGAAATGATTTTATTTGATGATACTAAATGGAAAATTTTACCGTCCAAAACTGAAATTAAACTTCCCGCGATTTCAGAAACGATCATAGAAGCCATTTGCGATAAAAGTAATATCCAAGGTATATCGCCACAAAAGAAACTTAATGAAAATGTATTTTTAGGTTCGTGTTTAACAAAATCAGTTAACCATAAGTGTACTATTAGTGTAATTAATCTTTCCGAAGAAGATATTATTTATATTCCTCAACCAAAAATTAATTTAACACCATTTGATGAAATGGCTGAGCTAAAAAATTTGACTAATACTCCTAAAATTCATTCCGATATAGTTAGACGTTTAAACAAACTTAAAAACTCTTTGCAAACAAACCACCTCAATTCAGAAGAAAAAGAATCACTTTTGCAAATTTGTGATAATTATCATGACATATTTTATTTAGAAGGAGACCCACTTACAAAAACAAATGCAATTAAACATAAAATTCCAATACAGGTTAATCATCCACCAATTAATACAAAACCTTATAGACTCCCCCAGACTCAAAAACAAATTATCAAAGAACATACAGAAAAAAATGTTAGCCGATGGTGTAATGTCACCGAGTTCAAGCCCTTGGAATAATCCTCTCTTAGTAGTCCCTAAAAAACCGGATGCTGACGGAAAACCGAAATATCGTGTAGTTGTCGACTTCCGAAAGTTAAATAATATTACATTAGGTGATTCCTTTCCACTACCAAATATAACAGACATCCTTGATCAATTTGGCAATTCACATTATTTTACAACTCTCGACTTAGCTAATGGTTTCCATCAGATTCCAATGGATGAAACTGACAAAGACAAAACTGCCTTCAGCACTCCGTACGGACATTTCGCTTATAATAGAATGCCCTTTGGCCTTAAAGGAGGACCTGCAACTTTCCAGCGTTTAATGAATACCGTGTTGAGCGGACTTAACGGAATTAAATGTTTCATTTATTTAGATGACATAGTTATTTACGCTAGAAATTTGAAAGAACACAACGATAAGTTAACAGAAGTTTTCCAAAAATTAAAAGAGTTCAATTTGAAACTTAACCCCGCGAAATGCGAATTTTTAAAAAAAGTTGTTGTATATTTAGGTCATATTATTACTGAAAACGGTATTAAACCGGATCCAGCTAAAATAAAATGCGTTGTCAATTTTCCAACTCCCAAATCAGAACGGGATATAAAATCATTTTTAGGCTTAGTAGGCTACTACCGCCGTTTTATAAAAGACTTTTCAAAAACTGCCAAGCCATTAACACAACTTTTAAAGAAAAATGTTTTGTTTAATTGGAATTCACAATGTGAAGTAGCTTTTTTTCTTTTAAAGAATCAAATAACGTCACCTCCATTATTACAGTACCCTGATTTTAATAAACCTTTTTTGTTAACAACTGACTCTAGTAACTTTGCCATAGGAGCTATACTGTCTCAGGGCGAAATTGGAAAAGATTTACCTATCGCTTATGCTAGCAGAACCCTAAACAAAGCAGAATTAAATTACTCAACCACAGAAAAAGAGATGTTAGCCATTACTTGGGCAGTTAAGCATTTCAGGCCATATTTACTCGGGACACAATTCAAAATCATTACAGACCATAAGCCACTAACTTATATATTTAACGTTAAGGACCCGGGTTCAAGACTTATTCGTTTCAGAATTAAATTAGAGGAATACGAGTATACCATAGTGTATAAAGCCGGTAAAAATAATACAAATGCAGATGCTTTAAGTAGAATCATAACTATAGACGCAAATAACCAACTAATTACTGATTACGAAGAATTTAAAAAACATTTGAAACACCACATCGTTATAAATACTAAAATTAAACAAATACGCAATTCCAACATTCCAGAAAATAACCCTGTAGTTGTATTTATTCCTAAGAATTTTCATAACGCTTTATATAAAAACCTTACAAGTAATAGACTTTTACTAGACGTAACGAACACAAAAATTACATTCCTCAAAGAATGCCCTGTTGGCGATGTTATCGAATTTTATTCAAAACAAACAAAATTTTTCCTTTTAGTAGATAATGAAAACATATCTGATAAACCAAATTATAATATCTGGCAATGCCTTTTGAAATTGCGAAACAAATTTATTAATGAAAAATTAGAATTAACCTTTTTACAACTACACTATTCCAACGCTGTCAATTGGGAAATAGTAAATCCAATTTTACGATATCTTTTCAAAAGTCTTTCTATTTCAAACACCCTTCATACAAGCGACTTATTAACACCAAAACCAGAGGAAATATCCGAAATTTTAAAAGAATTCCATCAATGTCCATTAGGCGGTCATCAAGACTTTTCACGAACACTTAAGCGACTAAAGCAGTATTATTTTTGGAATAAAATGAGAAAAGACGTTAAACAATATATAAAAAAGTGTCAGTTTATTTATCACTTATAATCCTAGACCCCGTAACAGCTTTCACCAATCATTCCCACATACATATCGAAATTTTAGTTTTCCAAATTCGACATCCTCTTCTAACAATTCATTTAGACCAAATCAAAGTTTTCGAAATAATTCTTTTTCAAACACACAAATGTCCCAAACACAAGTTACACCTAATTCAAATTTTAATAGTAGAAGCTATCATACTAACCCTTCTGGCAACTCCTCAAATTTCATAAATGGCCCTCACCGTCAATTTCAAAATCCTAGAAATAATACTCCCGACAATTACTTCGCCAATTCTGCTAATGTTAATAATTTCGAAAATTCGGGAAACGACAACAAAGCCTCGTCTATTCACGGCCAAACGAGTGCTTTATAAACCAGTATAACGGCTGTGATCCATTTTCTAACTTAATTACTAATCCAGAAACCTGTTTTAGTACCCAAAATTATAATAAACCTTTTAACAATCCTACAAACCGTAATCCATATACAAATGCGAATGATCCCAAATTAAAATCTAATTCCCAAAATCCAAACTCAGATTCTTTTTCAATTATTAATTCAAACAATTCTATTTGCCTTTCTCTTAATTTTGAAAAATTAGATATAATTGAATTACCGATAGGATCTCCTCCCACTATAAGCACTAAACTAATTGTCGACACTGGTGCTGATGTCTCACTAATAAAATTATCAAAATTGAAGCAGGACATTGCTATTAATACAGAATCAATAATCGAACTTAGAGGTATTTCTAAAGAACCAGTACTCACACTTGGCATTTGTCACATTTTAATTCCCATTAATTTTAACAAAACAATAGTTCACCCTTTCCACGTAGTTTCTAATGATTTTCCAATCAAAAGTGATGGTATCTTAGGGCGCGATTTTATGCAGTTGTATAAAGTAAAAATTGATTATGAATTGGAAATGATTTTATTTGATGATACCAAATGGAAAATTTTACCGTCCATAACTGAAATTAAACTTCCCGCGCGTTCAGAAACGATAAT
>NW_020440137.1:6598-7091 GCF_000699045.2 Agrilus planipennis
AGTTATCGATGTGAATAGATAGTAATCAGCGCGTTTCTCACACCGACAACTAATTCCCAATAATGTGCAAACTAGACTATTTCTTGGGTAGTATATAAGCTTTGTTTTAGCCTTCTTAACTAATTAATGTATTGTAGTTCACGTGCATGGCATATTGCTGTAATACTTAATTCGCGAACGGCAAGTTTTGTACTCTTAGTTGATAATTATAACAATTTTGAAGTTCGTTTTAAATAAACTGTACATACTAATTTTGGTTATCTTTTTTTTAAAAAGAGAAACTTCCAACGCCGTTCGTTAACTGGCGCAGTCCTAACGGATGTGGTAAAAGTTCGGAAACGTTCATTAAACGACTTTAAAATAATAGTTTCAAGTGCTAAATGGGATATTGATCTCGTGCCCAAAAAGAAACTGTGAAAGTGCGTTATTGTGACAACTCCCCGACGACCACAAAGCCCCAGAAAACAAGAACCATAAGCCCATCGCTCAAAAT
>NW_020440138.1:0-3087 GCF_000699045.2 Agrilus planipennis
TTTTCCCCAGATTAGGTGACGTCAGTGTCTGGGAATTTTTACGAGATGCGCCTGTACCAAATCTTTTTTTGTTATTTTTTTCTATTTTTTTTTTCGTTGTAACGGTTCGTGACATTTCTGGCAAGGTACATGAAGTAAAAATCCTGCACCTGACATTTAAAATTTATCACAAACATTATTTTGATACGCGCTTGGTATGAAAATCGTTTATTATATCTGCACCACCCACGGCGATTCTTTAAATTCGAGAAAATCAGAAATGTTTGTCTATCAATTTCGTGAAAAACTTTTCTTGGTCTATGATTAAGGTACATACTAAAGTCGTGGAACACGTCGCAAAAAGGAAAGACATATAATAAAATGTTGTTATGTATTTATTATAAAACATAGCAAAAATGTTTTAAAATATTGTTGTGAGAAGAAAGAAGGTCATCGGTTTTTAATGGCCATTTGACGAATGTTATCACAACAAATAGATTAAGGGTGGTTTAGTAGTTTTATATCAATAAATTAATAGTTTCTAAGTCGGGTAACATGGAACACACACATCAAAATTCGGTAAATGTCTAGATGATGGCCCCCACCCCCTAGGGGGTAGGGGTGGGTGGGATCGAAAGAGGAGGTCTTCCCCACCCCTGTACCATAAAAAGTTCGTGGCAGTCAATCGGATGGAGGTGGGGGATCGAAAGAGGGTTGTCACTTGAACCAAACCCGATAACCTAACCTAACCTAACCTAACCTAACCTACCCTATTAATAAAGATATTTAAATAATGTTTTATATAACTTTCTCAATATTTTTATGTATTTTTCATTAGTTTNAGAGGTTTCTAATCTGATGTCGTAAATAAACACATTAAGTACTTTTAAATACATTGTGCATTTAATATAGATGAATATGGCCCTTTACAGCATGTAATTTAAATGAATATTTTCGAAGATATTACAGATTTAAAATGCAGGGACATAGCGGCTGCGGCGGTACCGGCCGGGAGGCCGGTTTGTATTGTCTAATGACAAAAAATTGTGAATGTTGTATATAAATGACATTCAGTAGTATATTTAGTATGTTCAGGGGGTATCTTTTGAAAATTTCCCCTTCTCGATAATAATCTAAACAAAACAAAAATATACATATTTAGTATCAGCATTGCACCCGTGCTGGGCGGGTCGCTAGTTTACAATAAAAGTATCATCCAATGCCAATTTAGTTACATTAAAACATGCGGACAGATGAACATTAATTAATGTGGCATACATACATACTATATTGCATATTAATAAGAAGCATTTATTNTTTATCATTATTTATTACAGTTGCTTGACTAATCGGACACGTTGATAATATTATCATCACAAGGTCGTTAGTTGTAAGACTGGTTGGACTCGCACTTATGTTTACAATTTTCTAATAATTCATTCCATTCAAAATATCCTATAGGTCGACCACTTTTAACCACCGTATCTCCTACACCACCACAGCTACCAACAAACAACCACCGCACCAGCGACTGCAAAGTGAAATATATCTACGAACGCAGACGTCTGTTTTTATTTCTGTATTCATATTGATTTCTACTTCGTTCTATTGACACCCATTTAACTGTATTCACCGTATTGGAGAGTAGGTATTTATATTAGGTCAATTCGTCGACCAGTCGATCATGAAATGATTGTTGATCGATTAAAGCCGATAGAGGCAATCTCAATTTTTCCCAATGAACAACATGAAAAATGTGCAAATTTAAATGATAGTAGGTGCTTGGATGATACAGATTTTCCATCGAAATTAAGTGATTGAAAACTTATGATTATGTAGAAAAGTAAAATTCAAATGATCATCAGTATCGACACATACAAAAAAAACTGTTATGTTAATTGAACATTTTCAACATATTCATTTGAATTATTTTCCAAATGTGTTCGATCCAAATTTTTATAACATGTGAAAAACTCCGTCGCCAAATTAAAAAGGTAACTGAAAACTAACAGATTAGATTTCATAATTTTGAATAAATGAAAAATGTGCAGTTTTCTTTTCCTTTTTTTTGTGGTTTCGTGGAAGAGGGGAAATCTCAAAAGACACCCAGCCGTTTGTACGACTGGGTAGTGTCGGATTCCCGAGGAAGAAGTCCGACTAAAACCCCTCTACCTCAGGCCGTTCTAGGACCAATCGAGGTCCTCTTCAGTCGTTTCTTTTCCTCTCAAGTAGGATTTGAATTTGAAGCATGTATACGAAATAATGTCAGATATCTTTCATATGAAAAAGAAGGCGGTTGGAAATGAAATTGTAACTTTACAAACTCATGTAATCATTATAGCCAAAAACGAAGAAGATTTCTGGAAATATTCCAATATAGCCAGATGTAGCGCATTTTATTTTTGCTTTGGAACGGCATACTTATGTGAATCGACTTTTTTATATTTAAAGTTAACAAAGATTACGCTAGGTACTGATTCTCAGATTAAGGATTCATTATCATTATCTTCATCTTGAAATTCACTAAATTATGATTCGTTGATTAGAAACAGGCAGCCACGGAATTCTCATTATTAAATAATAGGACAATAAAAAGTATAAATCTGCATTTTCATGTAGTTACTCCCAAATTAACTCTTAGCCGAGTGCTTGGGTTGATTCCATTGTGACGCTTATTGCCACACTCTAGGAGGCTAGTACGAGGGTGGATTGATAAGTTTCCGGCCTAACCAAGAGATGACGCCACTAGGCCTACCTTGAGGTGACATTCTATAGTACCATCCTTGGATAGCTTGTAGCTATAGTTTCAGCCCGATCTCCTTGCTAGTGTAGGTTTGACAGCACGCTGAACAAGACGCCTCTGTGGTTTTCGTAAAAATGGAAAAGCAGGAAAATCGTGCTGTCATCAAATACTTTTATTTGAAGGGGTTAACGCCGAAGGAAATTAAAAAAGAGATGGACTCAACACTGGGGACATCCTCCCCGTCATATTCAACCGTTAAGCAGTGGGTTTCCGAGTTTAAAAAGGGTCGTGTGAGCACCTCTGATGGGCCTCGCTCAGGACGCCCCGTTGAGGTCACAACTCCAGATATGATCGAAAAAATTCAT
>NW_020440138.1:5619-7204 GCF_000699045.2 Agrilus planipennis
ATTAATTCTATATTCTTGTAAATGTATGTTTTACTATACACCGTCTTGTTAGAAAGACCAGAGAATAAGCGATAAACAGTTTAAGTAAGCTGTAGGAAAGCAAAACATTAAATACCTAATGAATTAATCGTAAGTCTGTTATAAACTCCAGATGAGACAAGTTAATTGTACACATGCCAGCAATAGTTACAGCGTAAAAAATATTTCTAATTACCTTATAAACCGTCGTAGGTTTTTGTGGTAAAAAGTCCACAACATGTATTCGTGCCAATTGAAATTAAAATTATTGGTACCCCGGTTGTGTAGAATTTTCCACTTATGTTTAGTACAAAACACGAAGCGGTTCCAGCAGTGCTCCAAGCATTTATTCCTCTAGTCGCTCGGCGTAATTATGATTACAGAGCACGGCGTTAATTACCGAGTTTAATAAATAAGCATTGAAATGCAGCATAAATTTTCATTGCTTGACGCAGCGAGCGCGGCAGCGCAGGTGTGTTAGCAATAAAAGTGCGACACTGCACGACAAAAGGGACGCGAGACAATTGCAGCCATCCATACAATATTCATAATGAACTTCACTACAACAAATTGTATTTTTATTTTGGTTTCGAATGAGTGTTACAGTGCGGTCTTGCACTTCATCTTCAGTCTTTGACTTAGCCTCACATGTGGTAAATTTCATTTCTGTGGTTTGAATACATTACTATCTTATTTTCATTTTTGCCTTATTTTGTTATTTATATGTTGCTCCTAGACAGTTTGGCACTTATTGTTGGATACTGCCTTCACATATTTTAGTTTTTTTTCAATTACCTGCATACCTTTTGGTTGTGGCGTCATCATATTAACTCAAAACTTATGGAAGGTGCCCTAAAACATGGAATTTGGAAAGCGATTTCTATTTGTGAGTACAGATTCAGTAAGGAGTTAACCTTAACCTTAAGATGGTAAAAACTTTTACGATTTTTGAAACAATTATAGAAGCTTACAGTAACTACTAATAAACTAATTTCACTGGATATGTAGTAGAGTATTGTGTGGAATATTAACTGCCTACGAACGGCGTAACAAAATAGACCGCAATTATTAAATATCAAATGAAATATAAAATCTTTTTGTCATTTGTAAAAGGGTGCGTGATTTTTGTTGTTTTACGTTATATTTTGAATTTTTGATTGAGTTTTTTTCATTCCAATGTCTCTGCTATATGTATTATTATGTCCAATTGCTGACACAATATTAAATTGAACCCTAATTACTCTTGGTAGCTGTATGACCATAATCTAGAATAGACGTTTTTTCTCCGGTAAACCACAGGAATTCGGCGCATCATGTCAACGGTCTGAACGTCTGTACGGTCAAATCTTAATTACGGTAAAAATTGGTATTGTGTACAAGGGCACCAAATGTTTTAATCTTTATCTTTGTTAAATCATCATCTACTGATGCCACCGTGTAGGAAAACAATTGCTGTGTGCTTTTTCATACTTCGATTTATACAAAAAACGAATGGACAAGTGTAATTACTGTTTATCATTATTTATTACAGTTGCTTGACTAATCGGACACGTTGATAATATTATCA
>NW_020440139.1:0-1264 GCF_000699045.2 Agrilus planipennis
TATATATATATATATATTTAGATTTGCATAGGTAGTACATAACAGTTTTTTCCAAATGTTTACCAGTATTCATTGAGCTTCAAAGTCGATGATGTCAAAGTAGCAATCTTTCATTCAGTCTTCGGAAAAGTTATAGAGATTGTTGGTAGTTATTTAGAAGAATATTGTATTATACATTGATTTATTGTATCGGACGAAGAACAAGCTGAATTGAAGCAAATCTTCATTTCTGACCCATTAATCCTGACGACTGGAGAAATCAAATATAATGCCAAAAGTTTCTTCTTTCCTCCGCGACCGAATTATTCTGTTTGGAATGGCAGCAATCAATATCCATTCCGCTAATTAAACGTCGTCGTACTTCATTTAACTTTTAGAACGCCTTAATCGAAGCCAACCTAGGCTATTCGCGGGCGTACAATGGCTCAGGATTTCCATCAGAAATATCATATTTAATCTCTACATTCTTAAATCTTCTACAATTTCCTCGCTTTTCGTTCGCAAACGAAAACTTCCAATTTCCCCTCGACTGCAGCTTTTGCATTTCTCTTTGTCTACAACTCTGGACACTTTATGAATTAAAAATAAAAAGAAAGGAAAACTCCTATTAAAATGAACTTGTGATGTACTAATGGGACTTAACGAGTTTTAAATTAGAACTTTCATTTAGTTCTGTTTGGGATGAATGGTACATTCATTTTGGCTTTGAACGTTTTATTACTGTATTTGTATTGTTTTTACTTTTAAATTTTCTTAGAAGCGCATTTATAGAAGTCAGTGATGGGAAAAAAATTGTTTAGCATTTTATTTTAACACGTATCTAAAATATCTAGGAGGGTCAGTGTTCTCATTTCTGAAAAGATCAAAACTTCAACATTTACCCATCGGGATAATTTTATTGCCCTTATCTTTTGTTATTTTTAAACGAATGCCGCAGGCGATCGATACCGATGCACCTTTTGTGCATGCGAAAGTTTGTAGAGGTAAGTCGCACAGCAATCAATACTGATATTTATACGACAAAAGAAATTTACGTGAAGTTTCCAGAAATATTCCATGAGTATATAAATATGTGACCAGCATCTAACAGGAAATTCAGTTGATCGAAAGAGCTGTAACAAATAGTGTGAAGAACAAAAAACCTAAACAGTGAGTTAAATTTACAGTGATATGAAAAACTGATTGTTAGATATATAACCGCATAAAGTGTGTATTGCTGTATTAAATAAAATATAACTAAATACTTATATAAAGACTCTCCCAA
>NW_020440139.1:2860-6365 GCF_000699045.2 Agrilus planipennis
TAAATAGGTACCTATTTAAGTTTAAATGTGTATCATTTTTTTGCGTTTCAATTAGCCATTTAATATTAATATAATTTTTTTGTTACAGGTGAGTGTTTTCAGTCTTCTGGATTTCTCTAGGCTTCGTTGAGCTTCATGTTTATAAGGTAACAATAGAATGTTATTGAACCGACTTTACATAATACGTAGGTACGTAATAAGTTTATGTATATGTACATGTTACTGTAAAAGCAGCTACTTTACCATCAAATTAATTATTTATTATTAATTAACGTATGTATTTAGTGCTGCCAACGCATGTAAATCAAACTATAACGAGGCTTATTAATGTAATAAGAAATTCCTTATAATATTGAACTAAAAAGTAAGCTATAATATGACTTTGTAAGATTTTCAAAATCCAAACGTGCTGTGGTGTACGTCGGAAACGATATCAGTGGAGTCAGTTTTCTGATCCACGTTGGCCTATGCTATACGTATAGGTCATTATCATCATAATAAGGTCATCAGTCCTAAGACTGGTTGGACACGTACCTCCACTCTTTCCTATCCTGAGCTAATCTTCTCATTTCCATAAAACTAGAACTTTCCATATTTTTAACTATTTGCCAACAATAATCTAATCTAGGTCTATCTCTACTCCTCTTAACTCTTGTTTTTGCCTCTAATATGAGTCTGACTAGCCCTTCATGTTTGAAAAGGTGTCCTACTAACCTATCTCTCCTATTTCTTATTGACTTCCATAGAGTCCTCTGTTCTCCTATTCTTTCTAATACCTCTTCATTTCTAACCTTCTCTATCCACGGTATCCTCATCATTCGCCTTTAACACCACATTTCAAACACTTCTAATCTTTTCTTTTTCCCCGCGCCCACCATCAATATTTCGCGTCAATCTTTTCGAATTTCTAAATTGACCGTTCGAGAGCATAGAAGTGACTTCTTTTTCTTGAATACATTTACAAGCGTAGGTGTCGACGTTTAGTTTTTAAGATAAAATTTTTCCTTATTAATTTGAGATAATTTGCAAAAGAAACAAATTAAATGAATTTTCACTTTCACATTAAATATCGATCACTATTAATAGTCTTTTAAAGTATTTCATATGGTCGTTGTTGATGTTGTCACCTTTTGTAGCTTAATGCGATCAGACCAAAGGTCCGTTAAGTCAAAGGTTACGGGTTCGATTTCCGGCGAGGGTATAACAGTAGGTATAATTTTTCCTAATTAATTAGTGGTAATATGTAATGGATAAAAATTATTGAATTTTCGCATTGATATTAATTAAAAGAATTTTTTTTATGATATCGACAAGAACGTAATTGCAGTCATACTTTCAGTTCTCGTTTATTTGTTAATTAAATTAATTCCCAATAAAACTTTTGTTTTTGCCGTTATAATGACAAGGAGATATTCGGTATATTTCATTTCATATAAAAGTATTGACTACGTACTTAAATGAATCGGTCTTGATAATATTGTCGTCACCGACGTATCGATAACGTGAATGATTTAATAAGTGGCTGGTTACTACGTTGGTTTGAAGGAGCTGTTCATATTAAGGAGGTAAAGGAAAAAAATGAAATTACGGAAGTTTCGCAATCGAACTTGTATCAAGGTTCGCTTCGGAAACTTTTTCCGAAATAAATAACCGAGACGTAATAAAAATGCAGAGAAGCCCACGGCAAACTTTCAGTTCAATACGAAAGTTGGAAAATTTATAGAATGCCCTTATTCCGCTCACGCCACGCAAGAAATCAATTGCCCGATAATTTTGAAAGTTTCTTAGCACGAGTGTGAATGTTAGTGTGTGTTGTACGGTGCAACCGCCGGAGCCGTACCGTCAACTTTTGCTCTTCGGCAAAAGGGATACCTAATAGTTGACAACATCCGTATAAAATACCAGCGAAGTCGATCTGAAACCCAATTTTTCTTAGATTCAATTACCTCTAGTATCGGACGTATGAAGCACATTTAGCTTGTACAGGGACTGATCTTTAAGTTGTAGTGGGAATTTTCCCCCTTTTCCACCCTTTCCCTCTTGAGCCCGCCACTATTTTTTATACCCGTAGCAATTAAGTTACTTTGGAACTTTACTATGGGTCTCAGATAGAGCCGTACTGTAAATACAAACCACAAAATGTATTAGAAAACCATATAGCAAAACTTTATTAGGATATTGGGATCCGTCAAATGGGTATACACCATCTGGTGGTAAAATTTATAACTCGAATGAGGGAAAAATTTACATAGGAACTGTGCCCGCAAATTGTAAAATTGTTTATTAAAATAATCAAACACGTTAAAAAAGTAAAAATTTTTTTGATGATGGAGTCGACGAAGTTTTCTTCTAAAGTTAAATCAAATAAAAAGTTAATATGTTCAGTGAAAAGCTGCAATAGCACTTCAGACATAGATCTTCACTCTTCACCTACATTAACTACTTTCCAATAAAAACTAACCGTTTTATATATGTAAAAAATATATTCGGAAAATTAGAGAAAAAAGTAAACTAATAGAAGCTTGGATGAAAGCAGTAGGTATCAAAGAAGTGAATTCCGGAATAAAAATTTGTTCACGTCATTTTAATGCACATGATTATATTTCAGCAAGTATTTACCATCAGCCATAACCTTAATATTTAAAACTAGAATCATACTAAAATTATAAAGTGAGAAATTATTTATTCCTGTGTAATTGATTTAACACAATTCTAATGATACGATATAAGTATTTTGAGGTTAAGAACCTACCTGCTGCAATACAACAAAGTTGCAATAATGTGTTTGCAACGTTCTCTTAAATCGGCTTTGCACGTGCAAGTCATTGATATGATATTGCTTAAATCACCCAGAATCACCTCACCAATTATATAACGTGAATCACTTTTTAAATCCGAAGTTTGTAAAAAGTAGGCAGTAAACTTGACGGAATTTGAAGGCTAGCTTCCGGATTTGTTATTTCCGAATTTTATAATGTGATTGGCATTAAAAACACGCTCACCTTCAACGAAATTTCCTTTCCGAGGCTTTGTGTCAACCCAATCACATATTGTGTCAATACTTATCATTTTATCGTAATTTAAAAACTTGAAAATTGCACGGTACACTATAGAAACTACGATAAATTTTTCCTAATCGGCGCCATGTTTTTAGGATCCTCCCATTTGACGGATCCCAGTAGACTAGAGATGCGCCGGATAGTGGTTAACGTCTTCCTTCAGGCGGGCTTTTCATTAAATGCCATCTTCATCAACGTTCCAAACCACATTAAGTCTTGTTAAAAAAAGTCGTTAAAACACTAAACCAGGAATCGTCAGGTAATTTTAAATGGGGATCCGCAAAATTTTTATCGAAGTCCTTACCAATTTTTTATTTTAATTTTTACTCACTAAATGCCTGCATATGCCTCCGATTAAAAGAGACTTCAGAGGTTGTCAGAGTGAGTGAGATATCGATTTATAATATTTTTTTGTGGCTGTTCGATGTACGGGTGCGAAAGGGTGC
>NW_020440140.1:0-2351 GCF_000699045.2 Agrilus planipennis
GTACCAACGTTTTTTCCAAACCTCGAAGCACTTGAAAAAATCATTTTTTGTGATCTTGTTCAGCTTCTCCTTCGATGCTGTCATTATCTCCTCAATCTTAGCGTATCGTCGTCCTTTCATGGGTCTCTTCAGTTTCAGGAACAAGAAAAAGACACGGGGCCAGATCTGGGGAACACGGTGGCTGCTATTAGTGTGTTTTTTTTAGCCAAAACATTCGCGCACAAGCAAATATGTATGATCAAGAGCGTTATCATAGGCAGAAGCCAATTTTTGTTCTTCCATAAATCCTGTCGTTTCAGGCGGATTGCTTCTCGCAAATTGCGCATAACTTGCAGGTAATATTCATCATTGACCGTTCTATTATGTGGCAAGAACTCAAGATGCACTACTTCCCTGCCATAGAAGAAAACTATGAGCAAAACCTTCACTTCGACCTAACATGGCCCTGTTTTTTCGGCCTTGGCTCGTACGGCAGCTTCCATTGGGATTCTATGGACTGATCAATCTTTCTTGAAGCATTATTCGTCTTAACTTATTTTTTATTCTTTTCCGTTTAAAGGAGCGTTCGCCACTACAGTTAGTTACCATCATGTTTAAAAAGATTCTCAATGCAATTTCTACATTTGGAAATGTGTCTCCAACTCGGTTTTTTATAAACACTTCTGGAATACTATGTTTCTTCATTTTCTTTCAAATATTTTGCCAAATACAGACATTCTATTTCTAACTCTTTTTAGTTAACATCTTCATAGCAGCAAATTCTTTGCAACTTTGTCTCGGGATTTGGAGTTTTCAAGCGAAAAACAATGTCAACAATAACCAGTGTCCTTGTACAAACTCAATCGCTGTTTTAGAGGAACGCTTGAGGTATCACTTATGAGAAGTAAGGTGTTTCTACTGTAATATGTCTTTCCAACTCAGTTGGACTATCTGTGCAGAGTCACCAAAAAATATCTGGCGCGAACATCTAAGTCTTATTCTTTTTGACAAGTCCTTGTAGTCAGATTCTGCATTTTTCTATTTGGAGAGCGATTCGAAGTAATAAAATTTCAGAATATATAAATGTTTGAAGAATCACCTACGTTTAGGTATGCTCGCATTTATAGCATGCAAAAGCGATTATGCAAGTAAATATTCTAATCAGCAATTATTTATTGATTAATTTTCTTAAAATAATTATCGGCTTTTGGTTGGCGGATAGATCAGGCAAGAACTCGCATGCGTCATCTTGGTTTATACTGCCCGCATGGCTGCGCGAACGCATTAACTGCAGCACTCCATAATTATAATAATCTAAGATCAGATCATTCTTTTTGATACGCGGATTGTATATTATTATTATTTATCGACTTTTTTTAACAGGATTTTAATGTTACTAAACATCGAAAAGCGTTTAGAGAAAAAACCAGAGTCTCATACTTTTAGTATAATAATGTAAAATGGCATTAGAAGTAATATTTATCAAAACCAGTAATCAACACTACGTATTTATAAATAATTTGTAATATTAAATTTTGCTGTCGCCTTATCATCTTTATAATCTAAAATCACAAATTTTTTATAGTCCACATTAGTAAATGTTTGATAAATACCTAATTGCTTTGTTTTTCATTTTTATCTTTGGTTAAACTTTAATTGTATCATATTATACAACATATTTAACAACAATTTTTTTATTGGCTTGCTCTTTAAAACAACGTAAAGCGCATAAATATTATCTAATGGATCAAACGTCATTCTATAATTTTATTACACTATTTTGTCATTTATGCCTGTCATATTTTTATATTCCTGCCAAATTGCAAAAACAGCTTTTTCAACATAAAACAGGATAGCTGTAATTATAAACAAACAAACCCATTAATGTATTTTCAACTGCGTTGAGTGCCATTAACAATCCATTGTTTCGCAGCTAAACCGATTTATTATACATATGTATGTATGTATATTCAATCCTGAATAAGCAAAAATAATTATTGCACTAAAGCAGAAAATCCAGGAAGAAATTTAGCTGATAATTTTATCTATTAATGATTCGCAAAAACTCGAAAACTAAATCAATTTAACTTTGCTTTTTGTACAATTATAATATCTCTTTTGCTTTCCTCTAAAAGGCAGTGTAAACCCCCTATAACGAAACTCAAGGAAGCTTAAACACGTATTCTTTTATTATAGACTATATAAATGGAATTTTATTCACTTAACAGTAAAATAATATGATCAGGAACGTAATTCAATTCTTTTCGGAACACTGGATTAAATGAAACAGAAAAATGGAGCAATAATATTGTAATGTTCGTGGGTTTAATAAATTAAATTTTAAGAAGAAAACTATTTATTTACACTAATTA
>NW_020440140.1:2369-4168 GCF_000699045.2 Agrilus planipennis
AGCATCTAAAGCGTTTAACAAATTAAATTTTAAGAAGAAAACTATTTATTTACACTAATTACTATTAAACTTAAAAACACTATTAAATTATTACTAAACTTCGGTAATTATTCTATTTATTTACACTACTGTTACTATTCACTGTTCTATTTATTTCACTTCTATCACTGTCAATTTATCTCTTGATTCACTTCTGCAACGGTCAATTTATTTCTACTCTTTCCTCGGTGATCGTCTCTTCCTTTTTATACTCCCTTGCCTCCTTTCAGGAACGTTCTCCAGCCGTCCAGAGAAGTCTCGTTTTCTTTGAACGGTTTAATTGCTTTCCCGGAACGCAGGTATGACGCACACGTTTACAGATACGGCACACATGAAGAAAAGCGCCCGCGGCTAGTCGGCGAATCGATAAGCCGCTCAAACACACGTATGCCCGATCGCACACAATCACGCTCGTGGTCGCTACAATATCATCCGACACAACGAACGAACTAACTCTACAGTAACCCGTCAAATAAATCAAAAAATTTAGGGTGAAAAATTAAGAGAAAGAAAGAAGAAATTAGAATTCCAGTAGGAAGGAAAAATAATCGAAGATATTACAGAGTTCAACTGCCTAGGATTCATACTACAAAAAAATAATGGAGTAGATAATACATAAGAAAAATAAAGAAGAATGCATTAGGAGTTATAGGAAAGGTATGGTGAATAAGAGAAAGAAATCTCTCAGAGAGTTGGAAAAAAATGTTCCTGTTCGAGACATTAGTAAAAAGCATATTTTTGTACGGGGGTGGAAAAAAAGGAAAGAAATTGAAAGCATTCAAGACAGATACATAAGTTTATTTCTAAAATTAGAAATACACCGAATACCTATTACAAAAAGAAACAAAAACAAAAAAATTGGCCATAAAATATTCGAAGAAAAAGTGTTAAATACAGAAGATATACGTAATTAAAAGAACGTATAAAAGTTAAGAATAACATATCGAGTACTCAAACCGAAGACAATCACAAAAGAAGGATAATATTATTTAATGGAAAGACGATGGCCGATCAAACACCACAGATGGAAACCGGAAGAAGACAGAAGTGTATGGAAAGAGCTTGAAAGTTTAACTAAATACATTGATAAGCAAAAAAGAAAATAAAAAATGGAAAACTTAAAATTCGCGCAGGAACACAAGAAAATATGAAAAGAAAGGGAGGAAAAACAAAATTATTTGAAAGACGAAAGAGCAAAGAGTAAAAACGAATTAGTTATACAGGAAGATTTACACTGGAAAGTGAAAAAATAAGACGATAAGGTACTGCGAAGAAGAAGAGAACAAAATATGCAGGTTGTCTAAATTGGAACAAGAGACGTTCGAATGCATTTTTAGGGGATGTGGAATAAAAGGAAATGGTGCCAAAAAATGAGAAATTTAAATGGAAGGAAAGGATGGTCAAAAGAGGATGACATAAATATTATGGAGGAGGTAAATAGCAGATAAGCAAGAAGAATAAAAAAACAAAATGTTTTTAATAAAGCTAGTTCTATCTAATATGATAGTCAGGAACGTAATTACATTCTTTTAGGAACACTTAATTATATAAAACAGAAAAAATATTAAAAAACCAACATCTCTAAACTCTGAGATACCGAGCGGCACGGCCTAGAGGTTTAGACTTGGGTTAGATTCCGATTCCATCTACCTTGGTCCAAGTTTTTCTGTGGTTTCCTTGGATCACCTAGGTAAATGCTGGGGCAGTAATATTCCACAGATAATCTTTCATTCTCTTCTGTCTTCATTTCGTCCGTCTCA
>NW_020440140.1:4574-6504 GCF_000699045.2 Agrilus planipennis
AAAACATTATGTTTTATATATACAAGGTGCAGTTACATTTACATTTACTTATTTTCTCTTTTCTACTTTCTCGTTTTTCTGCTATTTACCTCCTTATTCATATTTTTCTCATCTTATTTAGACCATCCTTTCTTTCCATTTTTATTAATTTTCTTCTCCTGCTATTTTTCTCTTCCACAAGATTTCTCTCATCCTTTTCATGTTGTTCACTCCTTCCAGTTGAGCTTTCCAGCTTTTTGCAGAACTTCCCGTTTCCCCACATCGCTCAAAAATATGTTCAAGCGTCTCTGGCTCCTTTTTACATAATCTGCATAATTTCTTTTCTTCTTCCTCCCAATACCTTGACGCTCTATTTTCGCTTCCCAATCTGAATCTTGCAGTTAATTGTAGGTGGTTTTTTCTCTTTACTCCTTCATCTTTCAAATAATGAGGTTTTTCTTCTCCTTCTTTCCATAATATCTTGTACTCTTGAGCGAATTTCATGTTTTTCATTTTATCTCTCCTTCTTTGTTTGTCAATATCTTTAGTTAAGTTTTCTAATTCCTTCCATACATTTCTCTCATTTTCCAGCTTCCATATATAAGGTTATAATCAGCCGTTTATAACAGCACATTAAAAAACCGCTTCACTTCACTTCACTTCACTTCACTTCGCATTCACCCCATATGTAAAACCATTTAACCTTTAGGTCCCACAGTTGCATGTCAGATCATTTAACGCTCAGAAATAATGTTTGATGGTTGATTGCTTGATTAACCCAATGCAAGCACAGACGTCTCGGTCTATTGAACAGTATTTGTGATACTTAATCAAGAACAAATGGATGCGTTCGGTCATTCAGTCTCATTGAAAATCATTGAACTTAAATTGCCGTCACTTTTAAAATTAATTAGTGCAAACTACATACCTTTATGTCGATGGCGTATTCTCAATCTTTCAAATTTTTTGCTATTAGATAGAGTGTATCACTGATTTTTATGGGACGATCTCTATTATATCCCCACTGATGTATACGCATATACAAGTACTTGAAACTTTGATGAATACCTATTAGATATTAAGTCTACGCACTTGGATCGATTTTCCATTTATCATTCATTGTACGTCTTCTCAATTTCATGGATCAAACGGAAGAGAATTTAACGAGCAAAGTTTTATTCATAAACAAATGGTTATTTTAACTGAAGATACAAAATCAGCTAAAAGCGGAGACGTAGACTTTGTAAATCTCAAGCAGATTCTAAGAAACTAGAACAATTCTTTCGTACGTATTTTATTAATATTGATTTTGCTTATATTTGTTTCCAAATTCGTATTGACATATTAATCCTTAATATGAACCAAAAACTGGGCTACAACTTTTTCTGGTATTAGGGTGGGGGGTACGTTTCTAAGCAGGCCAACGGCCCACTAGGATCAAAGGGTGAATATAAAGGGTGAAAATCTCCTTTTTAAATTATATCATCGGGTTCTGCTTAGCAATTTACAGAAATATTGATCTCGGTGTTCTTAATCGTATTCCCGAAGGACTGACACGTGCTTTAGAAAATAAAGACAAGGGTGAAGTAAGCAAAAGTTATTGCAAAAATTAATGGAATATCTTGATTGGTTTTCATATTTCGGAAAAGTTTTACACGAAACCTTGTACGCTTACGAAGACTAAATCAATGGCTATTTCATAATTACTCTAATTCAAAGAGACTTTAAATTTAAACTGAAAATCAGGTTTTGTTACGTCCAGAATCTAAGGATTGGTTCAAAACTCCTGGATTATTAATTATTAGAGGACTTTGGCACCAGAAACGTTGCCTTTAAATGTAAAGTTACGGAAACCCAGAATAACGAAACGATTTATCTTTAAAACTTTTTTTGTCTGTTTTATTCCTTATATCATTTAATACAGTATAACAAAGAAATAAAACTGATTTTT
>NW_020440141.1:0-7269 GCF_000699045.2 Agrilus planipennis
GTTAGTAAGACGTTTTCAATTACTGGAAGAGCGTGTTTATAAAAGCTGATAGGAATATCATCATGGCCTCGAGCTTCAGAGGTTTGAGACAGTATGGCGGATCGGAGGACAGGGATTGTGACAGGAGAGATGTTGAAATGGGTTTCGGGATTTTGATTATTGTCTTGGAAGGCTGGAGCTCCAGGTGCAACAATGGACTGCGACAGTCGCATTATTGTGTCAATAAAGTAGTCGTTCATTCCGTCAGGTGAGAAAGACACGACCGACTTCTTCGATCTATCCCGAACTATACCTAGTTTGCGCAATTCTCGCCATAACTTCGCAGGTGTATCGACTGAAGATAATACTTGCAGATCGAATGACTGCTTTGATAGACGCACTATGGCATTAACCCTATTGCGTTGTGCTCGCAAGAGTTGAAGGTTGTCAGATATAGGATGAAGGCGATAAGAATTGCGAAGTTTGTCACGTTCTCTAATCAGATCGAGTATCTCAGCTGTAATCCATGGTGTAGGTCGTCTGCGGGGAACAAATGACTTGAACGGCGCGGCTGTATTCGTTGCAGCTAATAATATAACATTCAGATTCACTAAGACATCATCGAGATTATTCGTGTTCAATTGAATATCAACTAGAGAAAGGTCACTACTTCAGTATAATTATCAAAAATATCAATATCAAGTACCATGGAAATACTTTCATGGCCAGACAAGAAAGGAAAACCAGACTGCCAATGCGAAAGAATAATGTCAGGATCGCCTACGAGACGATGATCAATCGTAGTATGTGAGTGCTCAGTATGATGCGTTGGTTGAGAATCTATAAGGTGAAGACCGTGAATGCTGAGAGCATGCTTATAATATCGCGACATGTACTCATCAGTAGAAACATCGATATTAAAATCTCCAATAATGGCAATTGCACCACGACGGTCGAGAATATCATTTAAGCGGAGAGATAAGAAACTAGGTATTGTAGGGTTAGGAGGCCTATAAACAACTCCTAACACAAGATTTTCTGTCTTTTCCATTGATCTCGATGAACAAAAACTCCGACAGATCGGACTCGTCGTATTCAGATTTCAGTAACACTTTGACTGCAAGATCACAAGCCACGTACAAACAGACTCCTCCTCGAACGCCTCTCTGTCTATCATGTCGATAAATATTATAACCTGAAAGCTTAACTACTTCATCAGAAATGCCACTGTGAAACCATGTCTCGGAGACAGCAATAACATGAAAATTCTTGTTTGAGAAGTACGAAGAAAAAGTACGAAAGTGTGCCGAGTTTAACAGAGACTGTGCATTAAAGTGGCAGAGACGAATTCCAGGTTGAATGACAGGTGTGTGATGTGCGATGGGACGTCAGACTTCCTGCGACCGAGATGCCGCGGAAGGCTCAGCAGGACTAATGTCCATAGACTCAAAATCGGGTCGAAGCTGGTTCATGTCAAAGACCAATCGCCTGCCATCTGCCGATTTTTTATAATAAACTTTACCATCAGTCATCCAACAAAAGTGATGCCCCTTTTCGCGAACAAACTTTTTTGCTTCAGTTAATTTTCGTCTCTCCTCCACAGTATCGCGCTGATTGATATAGATAGGCGTGTCTGATTCACCTTGTTCAATATCAGAACATTTGATAGTGCCTTTTGCACGCTTAGCTTTAAGCCAGTTGATCTTGAACACAGGTGATACAAATCTAATCAACAAAAGGCTTAAACCAGGGCGCTTAGTGCGCATCTCGCGAGACAAACAGACATGCCAGTCTTGAACATCAACATTTATCAACTCTGCGATTTTCCGAATCAGCGACATTTTGTTTTGTAACAGCGAGCGCGATAAGCCAACAATGCAAGTTGCGCAGGATCGGAGCAGACCCCATCGACAGTCGGGTCAGCACCGCCAGACGCGGGCTGAGCTAACGGCGACCCGGTATTGCCCAAATACTGCACCCGAGCATTTGGTTGTTTAGCGACAGACATTTTGCGTCTCGTTTCTTCATTCGCGCATTTCTTGCAACCCTCGATGCTACGACCGTGAAAATCATATGTTACAGCGGCTGCACAGCCAGGATGAAAAGTGCCATTACACCCCGGACAATCGAAAATATCTCCGGCAACATTTTTCTTACATTTAGTACAATTAAATGGCATTTTCGGTTTGGTTTGATTCGTATTAATATAAGGTTAAAGACAAGAAAAATATAAGAAAAATATAAATACCTCAAAAGTTAAAAGAAAACAATTGCCAGAGATCAAAAGAAAATAATAAATTAATAAATAATTAAATAAAATCAAACCATTCGGAAAACTAATAAATAATTAACTAAGATCACACCATTCGGAAAGTAACAATTTAAAATAAATAAACACACTTTTAAAATAAATAATCACACATACAGCACACACACATTCACTCTCAATCACAGCCGATATGACAGATGTCACACAATTGTCATTGCACTTTTCAATTGCCCTGAGCGAGAGCAATTACGTGCCAAGATCATTGACAGTTTGCACGACACAATCACAAACACTGGTAGCGGGGTGAAGTTTGCCGTGGATCACTGCGAAGTCGTCAGCTGGATCGATGAGTCGATACAGCCGTGCAGTACGCCTAGTTGTTGATGGCGTGGCAGGACGGTACGCAGCTAACAGCGGCTCGTGTCACGGGCGCAGGGTCGAAACGATGATCTCGGTACCCCGCTCAAAAATTTTCAGCAAAACTCCAGATGTTGTGGAGATGAACAAAAATGTCATAAATGTTCCTTGCGAACAAACACTCAGAAAGCGGCTTGAAAGCTTCCCTGATTTTCCTGGGCTACAAAATTGGATTAATATTTGCGTGGAAATAATGTTGAACTGTTGTAATACAGTTGAGAGCGATGCTAGGAAGATATTGTGTGAGAGGGAATCCCACATACGTACGTGGTGTATAAAATACAGCCACCCCTGCCCCGTTTCTCTGGCGTGTAGAAATGATGTCCACCAACCAATTCTCCCGTTTCTTTTATATATATTCCACAACTGTTACGCCTATAGGACAGCAAGCCACTACGTTTGTCATCAAAGGTCAGGAAATGTCGACTGGCGTTATCAGCAGCCACAATCGTAAGCTCAAACAACGCCTTAATTACAACGAAAACGTTTAATTAATCGTTACACATTTAAACGAATAACGGTAACAACCTTTCACAAAACGTTTCCGGAAAAACTGCAGCAAATTTCCTTATATTTCTAACGTCTAATGAGGTAGATAAACAAAGGTGATCACGCCACAGCACACGATAGAGAGAGAAGCTTTGCTGGACTACTGCCTAGAAAGGCATAAGGTAAGGTTCCTGAAAATATCATAAATCGACCTGTCACGTCCTCCAACGAAGATTTCAGCCATTCATTAGTTCTCCTTCAACGCACAGAAGCTGTTGATTCGTCAAGTCCTTTGGTGTATCACTCATCAGAATCGCGTCAAGATAGGTTCATGAGAAAGTCATTAATCTACGTATCACGTCCTCTAAGGACGAGTTAGGCCATTTACCATATTCTCCTCACATGCCGAGATGCAGCAGATTCCTCGAGTTTTTTGGTGGACTACTGCCTAGAAAGGCATAAGGTAAGGTTCACAAAAATGGCATAGGTCGACGGCTCAGGTCCTCCAATGATGATTTCGGCCATTCATTTGATTCTTTATCAACGCATAGAAGCTGTAGATTCGTCGAGTACTTTGGTATATCACTGTTCAGAGACGCGGAAAGATAGGTTCATGAGAAAGTCATCAACCTTCGCATCACGTAATCTAACGAAGGGTTAGACCGTTCACTTTATTCTCTTGAGATGTAGAGAAGCAGCAGATTCCTCGAGTACTTCGGTGGACTACTGCCTAGAAAGGCATAAGGTAAGGTTCTTGAAAATGTCATAAATCGACGTGTCACGTCCTCCAACGATGATTTCGGCAATTCATTTAATTCTCCTTCTACGCATAGAAGCTGTAGATTCGTCGAGTCCTTTCGTGTATCACACTTCAGAATCGCGTCAAGATAGGTTCATGAGAAAGTCGTCAATCAACGTATCACAGTAGAGCGGCAGACGGGTTCCCATATATGGGTCACGGCTCCCCAAATCTGGGCCATGGTCCATCCATCAACATCTTACCAATTTTGGATCTTTAGAAGGTCTTTCTAGGTCATTCTTCATCTTAAGAGGTTAGACCATGCCCCTTTTGTCAACAATACCAGAAGCTCTTGTTGAAGANATGATTTCGACCATTCATTTAATTCTCCTTCAACGCAGAGAAGCTGTAGATTCGTCGAGTCTTTTGGTATATCACACTTCAGAATTGCGTCAAGATAGGTTCATGAGAAAGTCGTCAATTTACGTATCACGTCCTCTAACGACGAGTTAGGCAATCCACTATATTCTCCTTGCATGCAGAGAAGTCGCAGATTCCTCGAGTATTTTGCTGGACTACTGCCTAGAAAGGCATAAGGTAAGGTTCATTAAAATTCCATAAATCGGTGTGTCACTTCCTCCACCGATGATTTTGACCCATCATTTAATTCTACTTGAACGCATAGAAGCCGTAGATTGGTCGAGTCTTTTGCTATATCACACTTCACAATCGCTTCAATATTGGTTTATGAGAAAGTCATCAATCTACGTGTCACGTAATCTAACGAAGAGTTACACGCCGTTCACCTTATTCTCTTGACGTGCAAAGAAGCAGCAGGTTCCTCGAGTACTTTGGTAGACCACTGCCTAGAATGGCATAAGGTAAAGTTCATGATCATATAACAAATCGACGTCTCACGTTCTCCAACGATGATTTCGACCATTCATTTAATTCTCCTTCAACGCATAGAAGCTGTAGATTCGTCGAGTCCTTTGGTATATCACATTTCAGAAACGCGTCAAGATAGGTTCATGAGAAAGTCATCAATCTATGTATCACGTAATCTAACGAAGAGTTAGGCCATTCACTTTATTCTCCTGACATGTAGAGAAGCAGCAGATTCCTTGAGTACTTCGGTGGACTACTGCCTAGAAAGGCATAAGGTAATGTTCATGAGAATGTCATAAATCGACGTGTCGCGTCCTATAACGACGATTTCGGCAATTCATTTAATTCTCCTTCAACGTAGAGATGCTGTAGATTCGTCGAGTCTTTTGGTGTATCATATTTCACAATCGAATCAATTAGGTTCATAAGAAAGTCATCAATCTACGTATCACGTAATCTAACGAAGAATTAGGCCATTCATTTTATTCTCCTTACATGCAGAGAAGTCGCAGATTCCTCGAGTACTTTGGTGGACTACTGCCTCGAAAGGCTTATGGTAAAGTTCATGATAATATAATAAATCGACGTCTCACGTTCTCCAACGATGATTTCGACCATTCACTTAATTCTTCTTCAAGGCATAGAAGCTGTAGATTCGTCGAGTCCTTTGGTATATCACATTTCAGAATCGCGTCAAGATAGGTTCATGAGAAAGTCGTCAATCTACGTATCACGTAATCTAACGAAGAGTTAGGCCATTTACTTTATTCTCCTGATACGCAGAGAAGCAGCAGATTCCTTGAGTACTTCGGTGGACTACTGCAAAGAAAGGCATAAGGTAAGGTTCATTAAAATGTTACAAATCGACGTGTCACATTCTCTAACGATGATATCGGCCATTCATAAAATTCTCCTTCAACGCATAGAAGCTGTAGATTTGCCCAGTCTTTTGGTATATCACACTTCAGAATCGCGTCAAGATAGGTTCATGAGAAAGTCATCAATCTGCGTATTACGTAATCTAACGAAGAGTTAGGCCATTCACTTTATTCTCCTGACATGCAGAGAAGCAGCAGATTCCTCGAGTACTTTGGTGGACTACTGCCTAGAAAGGCATAAGGTAGGGTTAATGAAAATGTCATAAATCGATCTGTCACATCCTCCAACGATGATTTTGACCTTTCACTTAATTCTCCTTCAACGCATTGAAGCAGTAGATTCGTCGAGTCTTTTGGTATATCACACTTCAGAATCGCGTCACGATAGGTTCATGAGATAGTCATCAACCTTCGTATTACGGAATCTAACGAAGGTTAGGCCATTCACTCTATTCCTCTGACATGCAGAGAAGGAGCAGATTCCTTGAGTACTTTGGTGGACTACTGCTGGAAAAGGCATAAGGTAAGGTTCATGAAAATGTCACAAATCGACGTATCACGTAATCTAACGAAGAAGCCTAACCATTCACTTTATTCTCTTGACGTGCAGAGAAGCAGCAGATTCCTCGAGTACCTTGGTTTACTACTGCCTAGAGAGGCATAAGGTAAGGTTAATGAAAATGTGATAAATCGACGTGTCGCGTCCTCCAACGATGATTTGGACCATTCATTTAATTCTCCATCAACGCAGAGAAGCTGTAGATTCGTCGAGTCTTTTGGTATATCACACTTCAGAATCGCGTCAAGATAAATTAATGAGAAAGTCGTCAATCTACATATCACGTAATCTAACGGCGAGTTAGGCCATTCACTTTATTCTCCTGACATGCAGGGAAGCAGCAGGTTCCTAGAGTTCTTTAGGAGACTAATGCCTGAAAAAGCATAAGGCAAGGTTCATGAAAGTATCATAAATCGACATGTCACGTCCTCCTACGATGATTTCGGCCATTCATTATTTCTTCTTCTACGCGGAGAAGCTGTTGATTCGTCAAGCCTTTTGGTGTATCACTCATCAGAATCGAGTCACAATAGGTTCATGAGAGGGTCATCAATCTACGTACCACGTCCTCCAACGACGAGTTAGGCCATTCAGTTAATTCTCCTTCAACGCATAGAAGCGGTAGATTCGTCGAATCTTTTGGTGGACTACTGCCTAGAAAGGCATAAGGTAAGGTTCATAAAAAATGCCATAAATCGACGTGTCACGTCCTCCAACGGTGATTTCGACCATTCATTCAATTCTCCTTCAACGCAAAGAAGCTATAGATTCGTCGAGCCTTTTGGTATATCACACATCAGAATCGCGGCAAGATAGGTTCATGAGAAAGTCATCAATCTACGTATCACTTCCTCTAACGACGAGTTAGGCCATTCACTTTATTCTCCTTACATGCAGAGAAGCCGCAGATTCCTTGAGCACTTTGGTGGACTACTGCCTAAAAAGGCATAAGGTAAGGTTCATGAAAATGTCATAAGTCGATCTGTCACGTCCTCCAACGATGATTTTGACCATTCATTTAATTCTCCTTCAACGCATAGAAGCTGTAGAT
>NW_020440141.1:9297-12776 GCF_000699045.2 Agrilus planipennis
ACACTTCAGAATCGCGTCAAGATAGGTTCATGAGAAAGTCATCAATCTACGTATCACGTCCCCTAACGACGAGTTTTGCCATTCACCATATTCTCCTTACATGCCGAGAATCAGCAGATTCCTCGAGTACTTTGGTGGACTTCTGCCTAGAAGGGCGTAAGGTAAAGTTCATGATAATGTTATAAATAGACGTCTCACGTTCTCCAACGATGATTTCGGCCGTTCATTAGTTCTCCTTCAACGTACAGAAGCTGAGGATTCGTCGAGTCTTTTGGTGTATCACTCATCACAATCGCATCAAGATAGGTTCATGTGAAAGCCATCAATCTACATATCACGTCCTCTAACGACGAGTAATGCCATTCAGCATATTCTCCTGTCATGCAGAGAAGCAGCAGATTCCTCGAGTACTGCGGCGGACTACTGCCTAGAAAGGCATAAGGAAAGGTTCATGGAAATGTCATAAATCGATGTGTCACGTCCTCTAACGATGATTTTGACCATTCATTTAATTCTCCTTTAACCCATACAAGCTGCAGATTCGTCTAGTCCTTTGGTATATCACACATCAGAATCGCGTCAAGATGGGTTCATGAGAAAGTCATCAATGTACGTATCACGTCCCCTAACGACGAGTTAGACCATTCACTTCATTCTCCTTACATGCAGAGAAGCAGGAGGTTCCTCGAGTACTTTGGTGGACTAGTCCCAAGAAGGGCATAAGGGACGGTTCATGAAAATTTCATAAATCGACGTGTCACGTCCTCCAACGATGATTTATACCATTCATTTAATTCTCCTTTAACCTAGACAAGCTGTAGATTCGTCGAGTCTTTTGGTATATCACACTTCAGAATCGCGTAAAGATAGGTTAACGAGAAAGTTATCAATCTACGTATCACGTAATCTAACGAAGAGTTAGGCCATTCACTTTATTCTCCTGACATGCAGAGAAGCAGCAGATTCCTTGAGTACTTCGGTGGACTACTGCCTAGAATGGCATAAGGTAAAGTTCATGAGAATGCCATAAATCGACGTGTCACGCCCTCCAACGACGATTTCGACCATTCATTTAATTCTCTTTCAACGTAGAGAAGCTGTACATTCGTCGAGTCTTTTGGTGTATCATTTTTCACAATCGCATCAAGATAGGTTCATAAGAAAGTCATCAATCTACGTATCACGTAATCTAACGAAGAGTTAGGCCATTCATTTTATTCTCCTTACATGCAGAGAAGTTGCAGATTCCTCGAGTACTTTGGTGAACTACTGCCTAGAAAGGCTTATGGTAAAGTTCATGATATTATAATAAATCGACGTGTCACGTTCTCCAACGATGATTTCGACCATTCATTCTATTCTCCTTCAACGCATAGAAGCTGTAGATTCGTCGAGTCTTTTGGTATATCACACTTCAGAATTGCGTCAAGATAGGTTCATGAGAAGGTCATCAATCTACGTATCACGTCCCCTAACGACGAGTTGGGCCATTCATCATATTCTCCTTACATGCCGAGAAGCAGCAGATTCCCCGAGTACTTTGGTGGACTACTGCCTAGAAAGGCATAAGGTAAGGTTCATGAATATGTCATAAACCAACGTGTCACGTCCTCCAACGATGATTTCGACCATTCATTTAATTCTCCTTCAACGCAGAGAAGCTGTAGATTCGTCGAGTCTTTTGGTATATCACACTTCAGAATTGCGTCAAGATAGGTTCATGAGAAGGTCATCAATCTACGTATCACGTCCCCTAACGACGAGTTGGGCCATTCATCATATTCTCCTTACATGCCGAGAAGCAGCAGATTCCCCGAGTACTTTGGTGGACTACTGCCTAGAAAGGCATAAGGTAAGGTTCATGAATATGTCATAAACCAACGTGTCACGTCCTCCAACGATGATTTCGACCATTCATTTAATTCTCCTTCAACGCAGAGAAGCTGTAGATTCGTCGAGTCTTTTGGTATATCACACTTCAGAATTGCGTCAAGATAGGTTCATGAGAAGGTCATCAATCTACGTATCACGTCCCCTAACGACGAGTTGGGCCATTCATCATATTCTCCTTACATGCCGAGAAGCAGCAGATTCCCCGAGTACTTTGGTGGACTACTGCCTAGAAAGGCATAAGGTAAGGTTCATGAATATGTCATAAACCAACGTGTCACGTCCTCCAACGATGATTTCGACCATTCATTTAATTCTCCTTCAACGCAGAGAAGCTGTAGATTCGTCGAGTCTTTTGGTATATCACACTTCAGAATTGCGTCAAGATAGGTTCATGAGAAGGTCATCAATCTACGTATCACGTCCCCTAACGACGAGTTGGGCCATTCATCATATTCTCCTTACATGCCGAGAAGCAGCAGATTCCCCGAGTACTTTGGTGGACTACTGCCTAGAAAGGCATAAGGTAAGGTTCATGAATATGTCATAAACCAACGTGTCACGTCCTCCAACGATGATTTCGACCATTCATTTAATTCTCCTTCAACGCATAGAAGCTGTGGATTCGTCGAGTCCTTTGGTATATCACATTTCAGAATCGCGTCAAGATAGGTTCATGAGAAAGTCATCAATCTACGTATCACGTAATCTACGAAGAGTTAGGCCATTCACTTCACTCTCCCTACATGCAGAGAAGCAGTAGGTTCCTCGAGTACTTTGGCGGACTACTGCCTAGAAAGGCGTAAGGTAAGGTTTCTGAAAATATCATAAATCGACCAGTCACGTCCTCCTACGATGATTTCTGCCATTCACTATTTCTCCTTCAACGCACACAAGCTGTTGATTTGTCAAGTCCTTTGGTGTATCACTCATCAGAATCGCGTCAGGATAGGTTCATGAGAAGGTCATCAATCTACGTACCACGTCCTCCAACGACGAGTTAGGCCATTCATTTAATTCTCCTACAACGAATAGAAGCGGTAGATTCGTCGAGTCTTTTGGTATATCACACTTCAGAATCGCGTCAAGATAGGTACATGGGAAAGTCATCAATCTACGTATCGCATAGAAGCGGTAGATTCGTCGAGTCTTTTGGTATATCACACTTCAGAATCGCGTCAAGATAGGTACATGGGAATGTCATCAATCTACGTATCACGTAATGTAACGAAGAATTAGGACATTCACTTTATTCTCCTGACATGCAGAGAAGCAGCATGTTCCTCGAGTACTTCGGTGGACTACTGCCTAGAAAGGCATAAGGTGAAGTTCATAAAAATGTCATAAATCGACGTGTCACGTCCTCCAACGGTGATTTCGACCATTCATTTAATTCTCCTTCAATGCATAGAAGGTGTAGGTTCCTCGACTCGTTTGGTGTATCACACATCAGAAACGCGGCTAGATTAGTTCATGAGAATCCCATCAATCGACGTTTCACGTCCTCTAACGACGAGTTAGACCATTCACTTCATTCTCCTTACATGCAGGGAAGCAGCAGGTTCCTCGAGTACTTTGGTGGACTACTG
>NW_020440141.1:13165-14528 GCF_000699045.2 Agrilus planipennis
CATGAGAAAGTCATCAATCTACGTATCACGTAATCTAACGACGAGTTAGGCCATTCACTTTATTCTCCTGACATGCAGGGAAGCAGCAGGTTCCTAGAGTTATTTAGGGGACTACTGGCTAGAAAGGCTTAAGGTAAAGTTCATGAAAATGTCACAAATCGACGTGTCACGTCCTCCAACGATGATTTCGACCATTCATTTAATTCTCCTTCAACGCAGAGAAGCTGTTGGTTCGTCAATCCTTTTGGTGTATCACTCATCAGAATCGCGTCACGATAGGTTCATGATAAGGTCATCGATCTACGTACCACGTCCTCCAACGACGAGTTAGGCCATTCATTTAATTCTGCTACAACTCATAGAAGCGGTAGATTCGTCGAGTACTTCGGTGGACTACTGCATAGTAAGGCATAAGGTAAGGTTCATAAAAATGTCATAAATCGACGTGTCACGTCCTCCAACNGGCTAATGTAATCCGCTTGTTATTATTATTATTATTATTGATATTTGCATTACTTCTGTACAAACAAGTTGCTGCTTGTTTATACGGCTAATGTAATCCGCTTGTTATTATTATTATTATTATTGATATTTGCATTACTTCTGTACAAACAAGTTGCTGCTTGTTTATACGGCTGATGTAATCCGCTTGTTTGTTTATAGTATTGGCATTTTTTAAGCCTCTGTTATTACACCACACGTGCGGCGGCAAATATTGATCATACACATGCAAAAAACAACAAATACCGATGTAATTTATGTACAAATGTTATAGAACAAAAAAGTCTATTTTATGGTTCAATATTTTATTAATTTTATTGTAATTACAATCTATTTACATATGTATTCATGTATAAAAATACAGTTAGACGTAGAACAAGAAACATTGTCTTTATTAGTATGATACATACAATGCGCTGGTTTTTTATTAAACTTTGGTACAATGTTACTGTAACCTAAATCTATAACATTAGCTTGAGGTAAATAGGATTTTACGAGTTGATATTTTTGATGACCTTTTACAAATATTTCATCGGCATTAGATAAATATCTTTCCAAAATAGGTCGTAACTGGGACAAACTTATATATCCATCGTAGAAATTGATACCGAGATGATTTTTTTCAATCCAACGAACCATTCTTTTCGTGGCTTGTGATAACGATGTAAGTGTACACGGTGGACGGAAAACAAAATGAGCAGTACGATTTCCATCGAATATGCTCAATTCTTTCGGCACAAACCCTTTTAGTTCGGGAATATGAAATCCTTGAGTATCTAGAATGACTCTATTCATTTTTTTCTTCTTCTTCTTGTTCGTGTTTAATAGAACAAAAATAAAAAATACTGAATGTCTATGCCCT
>NW_020440141.1:14981-16758 GCF_000699045.2 Agrilus planipennis
CCTATTTTTATTGTTAATTGGATATGTAACGGCTTCGTTGTTAATAAATACCAACCCCATGTTGCTTTTTCAATTCCAATCGAACAACGATTTCTTCTCCGCGAAAGTTAATAAGCTGTGAATTTTGATCGACTATCTTTATTGTAATATTACTAATCGCTCGATGGTTATCGATCGGTAAAAATGTCAAGTTTTTCGGTTCAATATTTATGGAATAACCTGGATCAACTGCAGGTGTGAATTCGTATACTGCGTGACAAGGTGATCCGTTACAGTACGAGCCGCTGACTATATTGCACTCGATGCGAATTGTAGACACCTGGATTATATTCACAGGTAAATCGGACTGATGTAAAGTGTTTTCTTCTAAAATTCTCGGGGAAAACCCTAATAGGTTTCCTATACTGTCCTTATGATTAAAGTTAACTTTATATTTACACTTCAGTTCAGATTTTAGAGTATTATTATTAGGTTTTAAACTTATATCTGAAGGCGGAATTTGAGACTGTAGATAACTCTCGATATCGGAAATTTCGAACGATCCTGTCGGTAAACTAATAACGATCTCTTCTCCCGGATTGATGGAGTAGTAGAATTTATTGTTGACACCCTCTTGAATATTTGGAATGCTGTTGTATGTGTGAAAGCCGATAAGGGCAACCGAATACTCGTAACGATTATCTAACTCTATCGGAGGATAAAAATCTACCGAAAGAACGCTGCTTTTACCTGTCAAAGTGAACGTTTGTGACATGACTAATCCGAAATAATTAGGAAGCGGTTTTTTTATGGAGAAATTCTAGACATAAATGACCGCAATTGTATGTATTGTACGTCTGATAGGACTCGAAGTTATAATTAATTTGATTGGGAGTAGACGATGATGATGATGAGTGTTGCCAATATCTTATCAGTTCTGGTGGTGGTTTTAGATTGCCGAAACTGTCAAAATAATCAATGTTTTTGTTCCGTTTTATGTAACAGTAGAAATGTGTACCCGGATTACTACTTTCGTATTTTCTTGCGCCGCTAATCGGTAAAGCGTCTCTCATGAATACACCCCGGAAGTAAGGAATTTTTAATTTTCGCGCGTACATATTAACTTCGTCATTAGTTAGTGCGCGAGAGGGAAGGATTAATGGAAATTTTTTTTTTAGATACAAACCCATACCGGATTTGTGCGGTTTCAAATAGAGGCCGCTTCCTTTTCTTCCGAGAGCTATGGCTTCTATCGTTTGATTATGCCGTTTAGCTTCGTCAAGTTGTTTCCTAGCTGCTTTCGCATCGTTAACTGCTTTAACAATATTGGCCACGCCGCCACTAATTCCACCGATTGCAGATATTCCCGCTAGAACGGCAGGAATCAACGGTAGAAATCCTCCCGTTTTAGGTAGTGGAATAATACGCGGTACTCGAATTTTCTTTCTTCCACCCGCTTCTTTTACATATTGTCTTGCTGCTTTAACAGCATGAGCAGATAGTGCTTTAATATCATAAGGATTATTGAATTTTTTTATTGTATCGGAAACTTTATTCACTATCGCTTTACGAAAAGCTTGTTTGCGCTGCTTTATTTTAGTTACCCCTCTTCCGCTCTTCTTCGTCTTCTTCCTCTTCTTGTTTTCCGTATTCTCCTTATTTAATCGGCATCCCATTCCAATTTTTCGTTTGATTTTCATCGCGTTAGTAACAAACCAAGCTGAACTTTTCTCGCCAATAGTAGAATCTTTCGCTTTCACACGTTTCCAAGCCTCCTCTTCTAAAATTTTATCTGCGA
>NW_020440141.1:20791-26917 GCF_000699045.2 Agrilus planipennis
CTTTATTCTCCTGACATGCAGGGAAGCAGCAGGTTCCTAGAGTTCTTTGGGGGACTAATGCCTAGAAAGGCATAAGGTAAGGTTCATGAAAATGTCGTAAATCGACGTGTCACGTCTTCCAACGATGATTTCGACCATTCATTTAATTCTCCTTCAACGCAGAGAAGCTGTAGATTCGTCGATTTTTTTGGTATATCACACTTCAGAATCGCGTCAAGAAAGGTTCATGAGAAAGCCATCAATCTACGTATCACGTCCTCTAACGACGAGTTAGGCCATTTACCATATTCTCCTTACTTCCGAGTAGCAGCACGTTCCTCGAGTACTTTGGTGGACTACTGCCTAGAAAGGCATAAGGTAAGGTTTATGAAAATGTCATACATTTACGTGTCAAGTCTTCCAACGATGATTTCGGTCATTCATTTAGTTCTCCTTCAACGCATAGATGCTGTAGATCCGGCGAGTCTTTTGGTGTATCACACTTCAGAATCGCTTCAAGATAGGTTCATGAGAAAGTCATCAGTCTACCTATCACGTCCTCTGACGACGAGTTAGGCCATTTACCATTTTCTCCTTACTTCCGAGTAGCAGCACGTTCCTCGAGTACTTTGGTGGACTACTGCCTAAAAAGGCATAAGGTAAGGTTTATGAAAATGTGATACATTGACGTGTCAAGTCTTCCAACGATGATTTCCGCTTTTCATTTAGTCTTCCTTCAACGCATAGAAGCTGTAGATCCGTCGAGTCCTTTGGTGTATCACACTTCAGAATCGCGTCAAGATAGTTTCATGAGAAAGTCATCAATCTACGTATCACGTATTCTAACGAAGAGTTAGCCCATTCACTTTATTCTCCTGACATGCAGAGAAGCAGCAGATTCCTCAAATGCTTTGGTGGACTACTGCCTAGAAAGGCATAAGGTAAGGTTCATGAAAATGTCGTAAATCGACGTGTCACGTCTTCCATCGATGGTTTCGACCATTCATTTAATTCTCCTTCAACGCAGAGAAGCTGTGGATTCGTTGAGTCTTTTGGTATATCACACTTCAGAATCGCGTCAAGATAGGTTCATGAGAAAGTCGTCAATCTACGTATCACGTCCTCTAACGACGAGTTAGGCCATTCACTATATTCTCCTTACATGCAGAGAAGCCGCAGATTCCTCGAGTACTTTGGTAGACTACTGCTAAGAAAGGCATAAGGTAAGGTTCATGAAAATGCCATAAATCGACGTGTCACATTCTCCAACGATGATTTCGGCCATTCATTTAATTCTCCTTCAACGCATAGAAGCTGTAGATCCGTCGAGTTCTTTGGTGTATCACACTTCAGAATCGCTTTAATATAAGTTCATGAGAAAGTCATCAATCTACGTATCACGTAATCTAACGACGAGTTAGGCCATTCACTTTATTCTCCTGACATGCAGGGAAGCAGCAGGTTCCTAGAGTTCTTTAGGGGACTAATGCCTAGAAAGGCATAAGGTAGGGTTCATGAAAATGTCATAAATCGACGTGTCACGCCCTCCTACGATGATTTCGGCCATTCATTATTTCTGCTTCTACGCAGAGAAGCTGTTGATTCGTCAAGCTTTTTGGTGTATCACTCATCAGAATTGCGTCACGTTAGGTTCATGAGAAGGTCATCAATCTACGTACCACGTCCTAGAACGACGAGTTAGGCCATTCATTTAATTCTCCTTCAACGCATAGAAGCGGTAGATTCGTCGAGTCTTTTGGTATATCACACTTCAGAATCGCGTCAAGATAGGTACATGGGAAAGTCATCAATCTACGTATCACGTAATCTAACGAAGAATTAGGCCATTCACTTTATTCTCCTGACATGCAGAGAAGCAGCAGATTCCTCGAGTACTTCGGTGGACTACTGCCTAGAAAGGCATAAGGTAAGGTTCATGAAAATGTCATAAATCGACGTGTCACGTCCTCCAACGATGATTTCGACCATTCATTTAATTCTCCTTCAACGCAGAGAAGCTGTAGATTCGTCGAGTCTTTTGGTATATCACACTTCAGAATCGCGTCAAGATAGGTTCATGAGAAAGTCATCATCTACGTATCACGTCCTCTAAGGACGAGTGAGGCCATTCACTATATTCTCCTTACATGCAGAGAAGCCGCAGATTCCTCGAGTACTTTGGTGGACTATTGCTAAGAAAGGCATAAGGTAAGGTTCATGAAAATGTCATAAATCGACGTGTCACATTCTCCAACGATGATTTCGGCCATTCATTTAATTCTCCTTCAATGCATAGAAGCTGTAGATTCGTCGAGTCTTTTGGTATATCACACTTCAGAATCGCGTCAAGAAAGGTTCATGAGAAAGTCATCAATCTACGTATCACGTCCTCTAACGACGAGTTAGGCCATTCACCATATTCTCCTTACTTCCGAGTAGCAGCACGTTCCTCGAGTACTTTGGTGGACTACTGCCTAGAAAGGCATAAGGTAAGGTTTATGAAAATGTCATACATTGACGTGTCAAGTCTTCCAACGATGATTTCGGCCATTCATTAAATTCTCCTTCAACGCATAGAAGCTGTAGACCCGTCGAGTCCTTTGGTGTATCACACTTCAGAATCGCTTTATGATAAGTTCATGAGAAAGTCATCAATCTGCGTATCACGTAATCTAACGACGAGTTAGGCCATTCACGTTATTCTCCTGACATGCAGGGAAGCAGCAGGTTCCTAGAGTGCTTTGGTGGACTACTGCCTAGAAAGGCATAAGGTAAGGTTTTTGAAAATGTCATAAATCGACGTCTTAGGTCCTGAAACGATGATTTCGGTCATTCTCCTTATTTTTATCAACGCATAGAAGCTGTAGATTCGTCGGGTATTTTGGTGTTTCACTGCTCATAGACGCGCCAAGATAGGTTAATGAGAATGCCATCAATCGAAGTATCACGTCCTCTAACGACGAGTAAGGTCATTTACTATATCCTGCTGACATGCAGAGAAGCAGCAGATTCCTCGAGTACTTCGGTGGACTACTGCCTAGAAAGGCATAAGGTAAGGTTCATAAAAATGTCATAAATCGACGTGTCACGTCCTCCAACGATGATTTCGACCATTCATTTAATTCTCCTTCAACGCAGAGAAGCTGTAGATTCGTCGAGTCTTTTGGTATATCACACTTCAGAATCGCGTCAAGATAGGTTCATGAGAAAGTCGTCAATCTACGTATCACGTCCTCTAACGACGAGTTAGGCCATTCACTATATTCTCCTTACATGCAGAGAAGCCGCAGATTCCTCGAGTACTTTGGTGGACTACTGCCTAGATGGGCATAAGGTAGGATTCATGAAAATGTCATAAATCAACGTGTCACGTCCTCCAACGATGATTTCGACCATTCATTTAATTCTCCTTCAACGCAGAGAAGCTGTAGATTCGTCGAGTCTTTTGGTATATCACACTTCAGAATCGTGTCAAGATAGGTTCATGAGAAAGTCGTCAATCTACGTATCACGTCCTCTAACGACGAGTTAGGCCATTCACTATATTCTCCTTACATGCAGAGAAGCCGCAGATTCCTCGAGTACTTTGGTAGACTACTGCTAAGAAAGGCATAAGGTAAGGTTCATGAAAATGCCATAAATCGACGTGTCACATTCTCCAACGATGATTTCGGCCATTCATTTAATTCTCCTTCAACGCATAGAAGCTGTAGATCCGTCGAGTTCTTTGGTGTATCACACTTCAGAATCGCTTAAATATAAGTTCATGAGAAAGTCATCAATCTACGTATCACGTAATCTAACGACGAGTTAGGCCATTCACTTTATTCTCCTGACATGCAGGGAAGCAGCAGGTTCCTAGAGTTCTTTAGGGGACTAATGCCTAGAAAGGCATAAGGTAGGGTTCATGAAAATGTCATAAATCGACGTGTCACGCCCTCCTACGATGATTTCGGCCATTCATTATTTCTGCTTCTACGCAGAGAAGCTGTTGATTCGTCAAGCTTTTTGGTGTATCACTCATCAGAATTGCGTCACGTTAGGTTCATGAGAAGGTCATCAATCTACGTACCACGTCCTAGAACGACGAGTTAGGCCATTCATTTAATTCTCCTTCAACGCATAGAAGCGGTAGATTCGTCGAGTCTTTTGGTATATCACACTTCAGAATCGCGTCAAGATAGGTACATGGGAAAGTCATCAATCTACGTATCACGTAATCTAACGAAGAATTAGGCCATTCACTTTATTCTCCTGACATGCAGAGAAGCAGCAGATTCCTCGAGTACTTCGGTGGACTACTGCCTAGAAAGGCATAAGGTAAGGTTCATGAAAATGTCATAAATCGACGTGTCACGTCCTCCAACGATGATTTCGACCATTCATTTAATTCTCCTTCAACGCAGAGAAGCTGTAGATTCGTCGAGTCTTTTGGTATATCACACTTCAGAATCGCGTCAAGATAGGTTCATGAGAAAGTCGTCAATCTACGTATCACGTCCTCTAACGACGAGTTAGGCCATTCACTATATTCTCCTTACATGCAGAGAAGCCGCAGATTCCTCGAGTACTTTGGTGGACTAATGCCTAGAAAGGCATAAGGTAAGGTTCATGAAAATGTCATAAATCGACGTGTCACGTCCTCCTACGATGATTTCGACCATTCATTTAATTCTCCTTCAATGCATAGAAGCTGTAGATTCCTCGAGTCGTTTGGTGTATCACACATCAGAAACGCGGCTAGATTAGTTCATGAGAATCCCATCAATCGACGTTTCACGTCCTCTAACGACGAGTTAGACCATTCACTTCATTCTCCTTACATGCAGAGAAGCAGCAGGATCCTCGAGTCCTTTGGTGGACTACTGCCTAGATGGGCATAAGGTAGGATTCATGAAAATGTCATAAATCGACGTGTCACGTCCTCCAACGATGATTTCGACCATTCATTTAATTCTCCTTCAACGCAGAGAAGCTGTAGATTCGTCGAGTCTTTTGGTATATCACACTTCAGAATCGTGTCAAGATAGGTTCATGAGAAAGTCGTCAATCTACGTATCACGTCCTCTAACGACGAGTTAGGCCATTCACTATATTCTCCTTACATGCAGAGAAGCCGCAGATTCCTCGAGTACTTTGGTAGACTACTGCTAAGAAAGGCATAAGGTAAGGTTCATGAAAATGCCATATATCGACGTGTCACATTCTCCAACGATGATTTCGGCCATTCATTTAATTCTCCTTCAACGCATAGAAGCTGTAGATCCGTCGAGTTGTTTGGTGTATCACACTTCAGAATCTCTTTAATATAAGTTAATGAGAAAGTCATCAATCTACGTATCACGTAATCTAACGACGAGTTAGGCCATTCGCTATATACTCCATACATGCAGAGTAGCCGCAGATTCCTCGAGTACTTTGGTGGACTACTGCCTAGAAGGGCATAAGGTAGGATTCATGAAAGTTCATTAATCGACGTGTCACGTCCTCCAACGGTGATTTCGAACATTCATTTAATTTTCCTTCAACGCAGAGGAGCTGTAGATTCGTCGAGTCTTCTGGTATATCACACTTCAGTGTCGCGTCAAGATAGGTTCATGAGAATGTCGTCAATCTACACATCACGTCCTCTAACGACGAGTTATTACATTCACGATATTCTCCTTACATGCCGAGAAGCAGCAGATTCCTCGAGTACTTTGCTGGACTACTGTCTAGAAAGGCATAAGGTAAGATTCATGAAAATGTCATAAATCGACGTTTCACCTCCTCCAACGATGATTTCGACCATTCACTTGATTCTCCTTCAACGCATAGAAGCTGAAGATTCGTCGAGTCTTTTGGTATATCACACTTCAGAACCGCGTCAAGATAGGTTCATGAGAAAGTCGTCAATCTACGTATCACGTCCTCTAACGACGAGATAGGCCATTCACTATATTCTCCTTACATGCAGAGAAGCCGCAGATTCCTCGAGTACTTTGGTGGACAAATGCCTAGAAAGGCATAAGCTAAGCTTCATGAAAATGTCATAAATCGACGTGTCACATTCTCCAACGATGATTTCGGCCATTCATTTAATTCTCCTTCAACGCATAGAAGCAGTAGATCCGTCGAGTTCTTTGGTGTATCACGCTTCAGAATCGC
>NW_020440141.1:30524-31849 GCF_000699045.2 Agrilus planipennis
ACGTGTCACGTCCTCCAACGATGATTTCGACCATTCATTTAATTCTCCTTCAACGCAGAGAAGCTGTAGATTCGTCAAGTCTTTTGGTATATCACACTTCAGAATCGCGTCAGGACAGGTTCATGGGAAATTCGTCATTCTACGTATCACGTCCTCTAACGACGAGTTATTACATTCACTATATTCTCCTTACATGCACAGAAGCCACAGATACCTCGAGTACTTTGGTGGACTACTGCCTAGAAGGGCACAAGGTAGGATTCATGAAAACGTCATAAATCGACGTGTCACGTCCTCCAACGATGACTTCGACCATTCATTTTTATCTCCTTCAACGCAGAGAAGCTGTAGATTCGTCGAGTCTTTTGGTATATCACACATCAGAATTGCGTCAAGATAGGTTCATGAGAAAGTCGTCAACCTACGTATCACGTCCTCTAACGACGAGTTAGGCTATTCACTATATTCTCCTTGCATGCAGAGAAGCCGCAGGTTCCTCGAGCACTTTGGTGGACTACTGCCTAGATAGGCTTAAGGTAAAGTTCTTGATAATGTTGTAAATCGACGTCTCACGTTCTCCAACGACGATTTCGGTCGTTCATTAGTTCACCTTCAACCTTGAGAAGCTGTAGATTCGTCGAGTCTTTTGGTGTATCATATTTCACAATCGCATCAAGATAGGTTCATAAGAAAGTCATCAATCTACGTATCACGTAATCTTACGAAGAGTTAGGCCATTCATTTTATTCTCCTAACATGCAGAGAAGTCGCTGATTCCTCGAGTACTTTGGTGGACTACTGCCTAGAAAGCCTTATGGTAAAGTTCATGATAATATAATAAATCAACGTCTCACGTTTTCCAACAATGATTTCGATCATTCATTTAGTTCTTCTTCAACGCATAGAAGCTGTAGATTCGTCGAGTCCTTTGGTATATCACATTTCAGAATCGCGTCAAGATAGGTTCATGAGAAAGTCATCAATCTAAGTATCACGTAATCTAACGAAGAGTTAGGCCATTCACTTTATTCTCCTGACATGCAGAGAAGCAGCAGATTCCTCGAGTACTTTGGTGGACTACTGCATAGAAAGGCATAAGGTAGGGTTCATGAAAATGTCATAAATCGATCTGTCACATCCTCCAACGATGATTTTGACCTTTCACTTAATTCTCCTTCAACGCATTGAAGCAGTAGATTCGTCGAGTCTTTTGGTATATCACACTTCAGAATCGCGTCACGATAGGTTCATGAGATAGTCATCAACCTTCGTATTACGGAATCTAACGAAGGTTAGGCCCATTCACTTTATTCTCCTGACATGCA